>NW_025745709.1:72526-254351 GCF_021184085.1 Oncorhynchus gorbuscha | reverse complement strand
GTTAATCTGATATTCTGTCTCCTCCTCTTTCACTCTCAAAACGTCTTCCTTCTTCACCTCTACTGCGACAGCATCCTCTTCCTCTCTAAAATGTTCTTCCTCTGTTTCCTCAATAACATAATCTTCTTCTTTCACGACAATGTTTAGCCCCAGAGCTTCTTTCTCCGGACAGCAGACCTCCTCTTTAGCAGGGAGTAGTAGTTTAGTGAGCTCATGGTCAGGGATGTTAAGTGCACTAGCCTAGTGCTATAGCATTAGCGGCTAGGCTCAGTATCAGTGTTTAACAACTTAGCAAATTGAACAAGCAAATTAGGTTAAAGTTAACCAGTTGATACGTCAAATGAACTGCGTTTACAACACTGAGATTAGCTAATGTACATTAACATGGTCTAAAGCGTCAATCTTCTAGTTTTATGTTGTCTAGCAAGCTACCGAGGTGGTTGAAATAGTATCCGTGTTGTTGTTCCTGAAGAAGCGTCCGTCCTGTCCATTATACGTCACGCAAGAATCATCACCTGAAAGACGCTCATCGCCATCTGCTGGCTGGAGTGGGTAACGCAATTTGGAAACAATAGTTACTACACTTTTGTGTTGGAAAGAACGTCATAATAATTTAACAATAAACAGATATATTTTTCTCTTACGTCTTAAAATAATACGTTCCTGTACACAGACGTAGAAGCTTAAAATGAATATGTGGATGATGAATAAATACTTCCATGAATAGTGGAATAGTGGGTTGTGTTTTAATACACATTTGCTCTGTTCATTTTTCACATAATCTTTATCTAGATGTGACGGTACTCTTCCCTGAAAACTAATCCCTTAAAGCTACAGTCTTTAAGATACAAATCACCCTGTAAACAATAGAGCAAATGCAGCGCATGCAAATAGAACTTGATAATCTGTGGTGCTTTACACTGAGTTGACAAAACATTAAGAACACCTGCTCCTTCCATGACATAAACTGACTAGGTGAATCCAGGTGAATCCTGGCTAAGTTGACAAAACAGGGGTGTGTTATGACATCATATAGAACTACTCAGACATTCCAAATATCACTTGATTATCAGAGGGGTGTATTATGACATCATATAGAACTACTCAGACATTCCAAATCAGGCTTCATCCACATCATGAAGGTGGATATTGATCCAACCATTTCCAAAGTAATGACCGGGCTGATGGAAACAGGATATACCTGTACACTTTTATAAATGCTGACAGACGATTTGTTGGAAACAGGATATGCCACAAAATATATTGATGAATTAAAAAAATACAGTGGTGTGATTCATCCTGAAAGTTATTGAAGTTCAAATAATAATAGCTGTTTGGATTCTGACACACAGTTCATGACGAATGGACTGTTGTTATACATTTCCGTGATTAGTGAGGATAAGGGTAGATTTATTGGACTGTTGTCATACATTTCCGGGGATTAGTGAGGATAAGGGTAGATTTATTGGACTGTTGTCATACATTTCCGTGATTAGTGAGGATAAGGGTAGATTTATTGGACTGTTGTTCAACCCCTATTGTACACCTTTTTCACCTTAAAATATTTAATAGATTGAACTTCAATAAATAATACTTTCCTGTACACAGAAGTAGAAGCTTAATATGAACATGTATATTGATTGAATTTAATAGACACTTTGTAAACACATACATAAGGTTGCTCCAGCTGGTGACCACTAGGCCACCCTGCCGCCTCCACATACATAAGGTTGCTCAGCTGGTGACCACTAGCCACCCTGCCTCCTCCACATACATAAGGTTGCTCCAGCTGGTGACCACTAGGCCACCCTGCCGCCTCCACATACATAAGGTTGCTCCAGCTGGTGACCACTAGGCCACCCTGCCGCCTCCACATACATAGGTTGCTCCAGCTGGTGACCACTAGGCCACCTTGCCGCTCCACATACATAAGGTTGCTCCAGCTGGTGACCACTAGGCCACCCTGCCGCCTCCACATACATAAGGTTGCTCCAGCTGGTGACCACTAGGCCACCCTGCCTCCTCCACATACATAAAAGGTTGCTCCAGCTGGTGACCACTAGGCCACCCTGCCGCCTCCACATACAATTTAAGAAAATCATGAAGGATAACACAATCATGCTTAACAGATATATATATATATATAAACACACAAGACAATCACAATATAATAAACAGCAGGCACCAAAAGGCAGACCATATGCCATACCGGGCATTTCCTCTCCCCTCCACCTACTTTAATCTTACCACTCACTTTTGAGACATGCTACAATTTAGCCATTTTTTGTCAGTGAGAATTTGACCCATGGCGGTTATATGTACCAAATTCTTTGGGAGATTATTCAGAATGTCAGCTGAGTATAAAAAACCATGTCTTACCACTTTAAATGTAAAAGGAACAGCGCCAGTTTAACTCCTTCTAGTTGAATAGCTATGGATAGGCCATAACTTCTACACCTGCATTGCTTGCTCTTTGGGGTTTTATAGGCTGAGTTTCTGTACAGCACTTTGTGACATCAGCTGATGTAAGAAGGGCTTTAAAAAATACATTTGATTACATTTGTTTGATTACTAAGTCAAAGTAGTTACAATAGTATCTGGGAACCATACTGTGGACAATCTGATGTACAAGACTATTTTATCTGAGTGACTCTCTCCTCCACTTTAAGCCATCTAAGGCTTTCAAAGTGGGAATAGTCAAGATGCGTAAGTGCTGGAAGTTGTCTGCAATTTATTTTGTATTATCTTGGGGGCACTACTGTCTCAGGAAGAGCATGCATAGTCAAAGTGGCACTGAACAAGAGCCCTGCCAATGTCCACATTGCATTCTTATCCAGATATTTGGAGGTTCTAGCCAGGAACCTAATTTTATGGTTCACTTTGGTAATAACATTTTGTGCCATGATCTCCCCTGTCAGATGGTTATCTGGCACACATCCAAGATACTTAACATAGTCTTTTGCTGCGACTACTATTTCACCTACTACCACCTTAAATTTCCTCAGTTTCACTTTGGAACCGAACAAGATGGACTCTGTTTTTCCAAGGTGAAGTGACAGCTTATTGTCATTATTGCCATTTACTGACATTCAGAAGTTCAGCACTGAGGGCTTTCTCAACCATATCTTTGTCTTTGGGAAACCAGAATCATCTGCATATAGGAAAAGGTCACATGTACAGGCAGATTTCATATCATTTATATACAATATAATAAAAGTGGACCCAGTAAACGCCCTTGGGGAACCCCCGCAGTTCCAGATTTTGGGTTTAGACAGGGTCCCATCCACATTCCACTATCTGTTTTCTTCTTGCAGGTAAGGGCTGACCCCAATTCACTGCTAAGTTGTTAAAGCCAATCCAAACTTCCCAATGCTGCCCCCAAGCCCTAAGAAGTTAAAGCCCATTGCTCTTAGTTTGATGAACAGAATCTCATGATCCACTGTATCGAACGCCTTTTTGAAGATCTAACATAACCGTACCACAAAATGTTCCTCTGTCTACTTCCTTCCTTATGTGCTCAGTCAGATATAGTAGGCGGGTGTCAGTGGAATGGTCAGATTTCCTGGAAGCCAGATTGGAGCTCATATAATAGGTAATGTCAGTCAGATATAAGAAATAGGCGGTGTCAGTTTTTCCTTGACCTTCATAAAGAATGGGATTTCCTGAAGTTTCCATTATCTAACGTATTGGAATGCTCATATAGTAGGTAATGTCAGTCAGATATAGTAGGTGTCAGGTGGAATGGTCAAGTTCGTTCAGCCTTTCCACAGTTCACTCAAGACACCTTTTCAAATGAAAAATCATCAGATTGGAGCTCTGGATATAGTAGGTAATGTGAACTAATGAAATAGAACTGTCAATCTGCTTGAACATAATCTTACAAAGCTCTCCAGTGACCTTCGATAAAGCACCTGGGACGGATAACATCAACCACCTGAGTCGGCCGATATCCAGTTTCCATTATCTAAGCGTATTCTCTTTTTTTTTTATAACCAGAAATGACCCACTTTAAGGAATGAAACAGGTTTTAGTTCACTGGAAATATTCTATACTATTCTACATTATCTTAGTTCAAATAGACAGATTCTATACACTGTGAGTTACACATGATAATACAGCAGCATCCTTTAGAAAATCTGCCAGGAATCTTGTCAAGGCCTATTCTACTGTTGCTATACCATCTCGAATGGTCATACTATTCTACTGTATCTTAGTCTATGCAGCCTTTCTAGCAGTCTAGTTCCTCAAGACACCTTTTCAAATGAAAAAAAATCATCTACTTGAATACCCTGCTGTGAGTAAAACTGCTGGATTATATACTATTCTACTGATCTTAGTCTCCCCTCATATGTATATACTGTAACCTGATTGACAAGGTAACTGCTAATACTAATGTGTTAGCTATAGTTGTAAAATGATGGCGTTGACAAACCTTTATCAGATGCACAATTGAGAGCATCCTGTCAGCTGTATCACTGCCCACAACTACAAAGTATATACTCTCCAGAGGGTGGTGCGTATCTGTATTCCCAATGCATTATCAGGGGCAACTTCTCGACCTCCATTACAGTATATACACCTGATGCCTGTATAGGAAGACCAAAAATAACATCAACCACCTGAGCCACTGTCTGTTCGCCCGCTATCATCCAGAAGGCGAGGTCAGTACAGGTGCATCAAAACTGGGACCGAGAGACTGAGTATAAATCCCCTGCAGCATATATCTCAAGGCCCATCAGACTGTTAAACAGCCATCACTAGCACATTAGAGGCTGCTGCCTATTGGCATAGACCAGAAATCACTGGCCACTTTAAGGAATGAAACACTAGTCACTTTAATAATGTTTACATATCTGGCATTACTCATCTCATATGTACATAGAATTTGTAGATACTGGGACTGTATTCTATACTATTCTACATTATCTTAGTCTATGCATTACTCATCTCATATGTACATACTGTATTCTATACTATTCTACTGTATCTTAGTCTATGCATTACTCATCTCATATGTATATACTGTATTCTATACTATTCTACTGTATCTTAGTCTATTCATTACTCATCTCATATGTACATACTGTATTCTATACTATTCTACTGTATCTTAGTCTATGCATTACTCATCTCATATGTATATACTGTATTCTATACTATTCTACTGTATCTTAGTCTATGCATTACTCATCTCATATGTATAGTACTGTATTCTATACTATTCTACTGTATCTTAGTCTATGCATTACTCATCTCATATGTATATACTGTATTATATACTATTCTACTGTATCTTAGTCTATGCATTACTCATCTCATATGTATATACTGTATTCTATACTATTCTACTGTATCTTAGTCTATGCATTACTCATCTCATATGTATATACTGTATTCTATACTATTCTACTGTATCTTAGTCTATGTATTACTCATCTCTGACCTATTCCATATGTATATACTGTGGCAGTCTTTGAAAAAGCCAAACCTTGACCCAGAAAAATATTCAAATATACTATTCTACTGTATCTTCAGTCTATTATTAGACCCCATCATAGCACTGATAATTTGCACTTGTGAAGGTGGTAAATGACATTACCGAGGCTCATCTCATATGTATATACTGTATTATATACTATTCTACTGTATCTTAGTCTATGCATTACTCATCTCATATGTATATATGTATTCTATACTATTCTACTGTATCTTAGTCTATGCATTACTCATCTCATATGTATATACTGTATTCTATACTATTCTACTGTATCTTAGTCTATGCATTACTCATCTCATATGTATATACTGTATTATATACTATTCTACTGTATCTTAGTCTATGCATTACTCATCTCATATGCATATACTGTATTCTATACTATTCTACTGTATCTTAGTCTATGCATTACTCATCTCATATGTATATACTGTATTCTATACTATTCTACTGTATCTTAGTCTATGTATTACTCATCTCATATGTATATACTGTATTCTATACTATTCTACTGTTGAGTGTATCTGGCCCAGGATTAGTCTATGCATTACTCATCTCATACTGGGTTTCGTATATACTGTATTATATACTATTCTACTGTATGTATCTTAGTCTATGCATTACTCATCTCATATGTATATACTGTATTCTACAGTGTCTACTATCCTCTACTCTCAGTATTTATACTGTATTCTTAGTACTTTGTTTATCTATGTATTACTCATCTCATATGTATATACTGTATTCTATACTATTTTCTACTGTATCTTAGTGACTCCTCATGCATTACTCATCTCATATGTATATACTGTATTCTATCTTGCCTTACTATTCTACTGCTGTATCTTAGTTTGAACTCTGCATTACTCATCTCATATGTATATACTGCTATTCTATACTATTCTACTGTATCTTAGTCTATGCATTACTCATCTCATATGTATATACTGTTATAAATGCCTTATATACTATTCTACTGTATCTTAGTCTATTCATTACTCATCTCATATGTACATACTGTATTCTATACTATTCTACTGTATCTTAGTCTATGCATTACTCATCTCATATGTATATACTGTATTCTATACTATTCTACTGTATCTTAGTCTATGCATTACTCATCTCATATGTATATACTGTATTATATACTATTCTACTGTATTCTACTGTATCTTAGTCTATGCATTACTCATCTCATATGTATATACTGTATTCTATACTATTCTACTGTATTTAAAGAGATCATGCATTACTCATCTCATATGTATATACTGTATTCTTAGATCTATTCTTAAAGGCATTACTCATCTCATATGTATATATACTGTATTCTATACTATTCTACTGTATCTTAGTCTATGCATTACTCATCTCATATGTATATACTGTATTCTATACTATTCTACTGTATCTTAGTCTATGCATTACTCATCTCATATGTATATACTGTATTATATACTATTCTACTGTATCTTAGTCTATGCATTACTCATCTCATATGTATATACTGTATTCTATACTATTCTACTGTATCTTAGTCTATGCATTACTCATCTCATATGTATATACTGTATTCTATACTATTCTACTGTATCTTAGTCTATGCATTACTCATCTCATATGTATATACTGTATTCTATACTATTCTACTGTATCTTAGTCTATGCCTAATTACTCATCTCATATGTATATACTGTATTATATACTATTCTACTGTATCTTAGTCTATGCATTACTCATCTCATATGTATATACTGTATTCTATACTATTCTACTGTATCTTAGTCTATGCATTACTCATCTCATATGTATCTTAGTCCGTTCCGCTCTGACATCGCTATACGTATTCATTCTTAATTCATTCCTACTACTTCTAACAAATGGTAAAATTACAGACACTACCATCTTACATTACTTCTAACAAATGGTAAAATTACAGACACTACCATCTTACACTACTTCTAACAAATGTGTCAAATATGGCTATTGGATCTTCCCAGACTCTTATCATCGGATGGGCCCCAGCCATCAATCTGCAAGGCTCTTTTGATCTGTGGAACCTTGCAAGTTGATTAGTAACAATAGATTCATAAAGTATTTGCTTGTTAGTTTGATGAAAATATAATTGAAACTTAAAAGTGAAAATTATTTTGTTTAGAATTTATTTCCTGTTGGGAAGTTTACATTATAGGACCATTCAGGACACTACTGTGATACACATCCCTGTGATATCCTGTGATATACATCCCTATGATATCCTATGATACTATGATATACATCCCTATGATATCCTATGATACTATGATATACATCCCTGTGATATCCTATGATACTGTGATACACATCCCTGTGATATCCTATGATACTATGATACACATCCCTGTGATATCCTATGATACACATCCCTATGATATCCTATGATACACATCCCTGTGATATCCTATGATACTATGATATACATCCCTGTGATATCCTATGATACTGTGATACACATCCCTGTGATATCCTATGATACTATGATACACATCCCTGTGATATCCTATGATACACATCCCTATGATATCCTATGATATACATCCCTGTGATATCCTATGATACACATCCCTATGATATCCTATGATACACATCCCTGTGATATCCTATGATACTATGATATACATCCCTGTGATATCCTATGATACTATGATACACATCCCTATGGGCCAGTGCTTAATTATCCCCAAAATCAGTCTGAGAGAAGTTTATTTACATAAAAATACATGCAGTAGAGAAAACACTGGAAAGTCAATACCTAACACAAATTTCCCGAGTCTCTCCACCACGTATCAGCCTTGCACCTCTCCGATGTTCCACTGTTCAGAGCCTAAATCTGTCCTCTTTCCTACTGTTCAGCAGCCTAAATCTGTCCTCTTTCCTACTGTTCAGTAGCCTAAATCTGTCCTCTTTCCTACTGTTCAGCAGCCTAAATCTGTCCTCTTTCCTACTGTTCAGAGCCTAAATCTGTCCTCTTTCCTACTGTTCAGCAGCCTAAATCTGTCCTCTTTCCTACTGTTCAGCAGCCTAAATCTGTCCTCTTTCCTACTGTTCAGAGCCTAAATCTGTCCTCTTTCCTACTGTTCAGAGCCTAAATCTGTCCTCTTTCCTACTGTTCAGCAAATCTGCCTAAATCTGTCCTCTTTCCTACTGTTCAGCAGCCTAAATCTGTCCTCTTTCCTACTGTTCAGAGCCTAAATCTGTCCTCTTTCCTACTGTTCAGCAGCCTAAATCTGTCCTCTTTCCTACTGTTCAGCAGCCTAAATCTGTCCTCTTTCCTACTGTTCAGAGCCTAAATATGTCCTCTTTCCTACTGTTCAGAGCCTAAATCTGTCCTTTCCTACTGTTCAGAGCCTAAATCTGTCCTCTTTCCTACTGTTCAGAGCCTAAATCTGTCCTCTTTCCTACTGTTCAGTAGCCTAAATCTGTCCTCTTTCCTACTGTTCAGTAGCCTAAATCTGTCCTCTTTCCTACTGTTCAGTAGCCTAAATCTGTCCTCTTTCCTACTGTTCAGAGCCTAAATCTGTCCTCTTTCCTACTGTTCAGCAGCCTAAATCTGTCCTCTTTCCTACTGTTCAGTAGCCTAAATCTGTCCTCTTTCCTACTGTTCAGCAGCCTAAATCTGTCCTCTTTCCTACTGTTCAGCAGCCTAAATCTGTCCTCTTTCCTACTGTTCAGCAGCCTAAATCTGTCCTCTTTCCTACTGTTCAGCAGCCTAAATCTGTCCTCTTTCCTACTGTTCAGAGCCTAAATCTGTCCTCTTTCCTACTGTTCAGAGTCTAAATCTGTCCTCTTTCCTACTGTTCAGCAGCCTAAATCTGTCCTCTTTCCTACTGTTCAGAGCCTAAATCTGTCCTCTTTCCTACTGTTCAGCAGCCTAAATCTGTCCTCTTTCCTACTGTTCAGCAGCCTAAATCTGTCCTCTTTCCTACTGTTCAGCAGCCTACATCCTGATCTCCTGTGTGTTTTATCTCATGTGTTCTCATGTTACCTAACTGATCAAAATGATTTCCACACTGGGAGCAGTGGTAAGGCTTCTCCCCTGTGTGTGTATTCTCTCATGCCGTTTGAGGTCCCCTAACTGGTTAAAACCCTTTCCACACTGGGAGCAGTGGTAAGATTTCTCTCCTGTGTGTATTCTCTCGTGTTTTTTAAGGTAGCTTTTCTGATTAAAACCCTTTCCACACTGGGAGCAGTGGTAAGGCTTCTCCCCTGTGTGTATTATCTCATGTGTTTTCAGGTTACATAAGTGGATAAAACGGTTTCCACACTGAGAGCAGTGGTAAGGCTTCTCCCCTGTATGTATTATCTCATGTGTTTTCAGGTTACGTAAGTGGGTAAAACTCTTTCCACACTGGGAGCAGTGGTAAGGCTTTTCTCCTGTGTGTATTCTTTCATGTCGTTTCAGGTCACCTAAGTGGTTATAACCCTTTTCACACTGGGAGCAATAGTACAGATGTTCTCCTGTGTGTATTCTCTCATGTCGTTTCAGGTCACCTAACTGGTTACAACCCTTCCCACACTGGGAGCAGTGGTAAGGCTTTTCTCCTGTGTGTACTCTCTCGTGTTTTTTCAGGTAGCTTTTCTGGTTAAAACTCTTTCCACACTGGGAGCAGCAGTAAGGCTTATCACCTTTGTGTACTTGCTCATGTGTTTTCAGGTTATTTAAGTGGGCAAAATTCTTTCCACACTGGGAGCAATGGTAAGGCTTCTCCCCTGTGTGTATTCTCTCATGTCTTTTCAGGTTACGTAAGTGGGTAAAACTCCTTCCACACTGGGAGCAGCAGTACAGCTTTTCTCCTGTGTGTATTCTCTCATGCGTTTTCAGATTACACAAGTAGGTAAAACTCTTTCCACACTGGGAGCAGTGGTAAGGCCTCTCCTCTGTGTGTATTCTCTCGTGTTTTTTCAGGTAGCTTTTCTGGTTCAAACCCTCTCCACACTGGGAGCAGTGGTAAGGCTTCTTCCCTGTGTGTATTATCTCGTGTTGTTTCAGGTCCCAAAACCGGTTACAACCCTTTCCACAGTGGGAGCACTGGTGTCTTCTTGCTGGTTTGGACGTCCCTGGCTCTGGTTCCTCCGAGTCTGGTCTTTCTCCTGCCAAAGATAGTGTGTTTTTTAAAATAGAGACCTGAATGAAACCTCCACATGATAAAATGGCCTTGCTACGAGAGTAAATCCTAATAAGATCCCTCAATAACCTAAGGCCAGTTTTAACAATCTTGGTGCGACGCTAGATTCCTATCAAGCAGGAAGTTCTAAATATATAACCCTCATAGCTGTATGATACAGGATGTGACCTAAACACTTCCTTAAAGTGAAAATAAGTCAATAAAACATTGTGTAGAAGTCCAAAACTAGTGTTTACGTCGAAGACAGAAAGCACATCAGTAACATCTACCCATTGTTGAAAGGGTTCGACACGCTATTTAATTGTTTATATCTTGACTATCACTGACGTCATTACATTTTGGCTAAAGTAAAAAAAATAAGAAGGTGAAATATTTTGAGTAGATGTTCCTAAAAACTGATAGTAACTATATATAGTAAGTTTATATACAGCCATATTATAAAGTCTGAAAGGGCTTGTTCGTTCACATGAATTCACTATGACATCATCATATGTTTCTAAAACTGATAGAAACTACACTGAACAAAAAATATAAACGCAACATGTAAAGTGAGGCAATCGAGGCAAAGGGTGGCTAATTTTAAGAATCTCAAATATAAAATATATTTAATTGTTTAACATGTTTTTGGTTACTACATGATTCCATTATGTGTTATTTCATAGTTGATGTCTTCATTATTATTCTACAATGTAGAAAAGAGTACAAATAAAACACCTGGAATGATTTGGTGTACCCAAACTTTTGACTGGTACTGTAAATTCCTCTACCATAAGCTGCCTCCAACGCAGTCTTAGAGAAATTGCCAGTACTTCCAACCGGCCTAACGCAGACCACACCCACCCAGGACCTCCACATCAGGCTTCTTCACCTGCGGGAGACTGAGACCAGCCACCTGGACAGCTGATGAAACCAAGTAGAATGTCTCTCTGTCATAAAGCCCTTTTGAAGGGAAAAACTCATTCTGATTGGCTGTGCCTGATTCCATTATTCCATTAAACATCTACGAGAACTCAGGACAGCGGTTACTCACCCCGTACTGGAGAAATACTTTTCATTTATTGTGGACCTGGGATTCCTAGGACTGCATTCTGATGAAGTTCATCAAAGGTAAGGAAACATTTATCATGTATTTTCTGGATTCTGTTGACTCCAACATGGCGGCTAATTTGGCTAATGTTCTGAGCTCCGTCTCAGATTATTGCATGGGTTGCTTTTTTGTTATGTTTTTTTTTAAATCTGACACAGCGGTTGAATTAAGGAGAGGTATATCTAGAATTCCAGCGGTTGAATTAAGGAGAGGTATATCTAGAATTCCAGCGGTTGAATTAAGGAGAGGTATATCTATAATTCCAGCGGTTGAATTAAGGAGAGGTATATCTATAATTCCAGCGGTTGAATTAAGGAGAGGTATATCTATAATTCCAGCGGTTGAATTAAGGAGAGGTATATCTATAATTCCAGCGGTTGAATTAAGGAGAGGTATATCTATAATTCCAGCGGTTGAATTAAGGAGAGGTATATCTAGAATTCCTATAATTCCATGTGTATAAATTATCATCATCTCCATTTATGATGATTATTTCTGTTGAAAAGATGTGGCTATGCAAAATCACTTGATGTTTCTGGAACTAGTGAACGTAATGCGCCAATGTAAACTCAGATTTTTTTTATATAAATTTGAACTTTATCAAACAAAACCTACATGTATTGTGTAACATGAAGTCCTATGAGTGACATCTGATGAAGATAATTCAAGGTTAGTGATTCATTTTATCTCTATTTCTGCTTTTGTGACTGCTATATTTCGCTGGAAAATGGCTGTGCTTGTTGTGGTTTGGTGGAGACCTAACATAATCGTTTGTAGTGCTTTCGCTGAAAAGCCTATTTGAAATCAGACACTTTGGTGGGATTAACAACAAGATTAACTTTAAAATGATATAAAACACATGTATGTTTTATGGAATTGTAATTATGAGATTTCTGTGGTTTGAACTTGGCACCCTCTATTTTCACCGGTAGCAGGATTGCAGCCATAACAAGTTAACTGACTTTCCTAGTTAAATAAAGGTTAAATAAAAACATAAGCAAACAGGAAAACACTCATCCAGAGGCGGCGCTCCTAGTGGCCGGGGACTTTAATGCAGGAAACTCTAATCCGTTTTACCTACTTTCTACCAGCGCGTAAAATGTGCAACCAGAGGTTAAAAAAAAACTTGAGACCACCTTTACATACTAAAGGTCGACCGACTAAAAGACCAATTAATCGACTGATAAATTAGGGCCGATTTCAAGTTCATAACAATCAGTAATCGGCCTTTTTTGGACACCGATTATGGCCGATTACATTGCAATCTACGAGGAAACTGCATGGCAGGCTGACTTCCTGTCACGGCAAGCTGACTTCCTGTTACGGCAGGCTGATACGGCAGGCTGACTTCCTGTTACGGCAGGCTGACTTCCTGTGACGAGAGTGCAGTGTCAAAAGGACCTCGTGGCTGCACGGAGCCACGGTAAGTTGCTAGCTAGCATTAAACGTATCTTAAAGAAACCAATCAATCATAATCACTAGTTAACGTACACATGGTGAATGATATTACTAGGTTAACTAGCTTGTCCTGCGTTGCATATAATCAATGTAGTGCCTGTTCATTTATCACAGAATCACAGCCTACTTCAACTTTGAGGGAGTTTGGCCCCCCAATGGTGGAACAAACTCCCTCACGACGCCAGGACAGCAGAGTCAATCACCACCTTCCGGAGACACCTGAAACCCCACCTCTTTAAGGAATACCTAGGATAGGATAAAGTAATCCTTCTACCCCCCCACCCCTTAAAAGATTTAGATGCACTATTGTAAAGTGGCTGTTCCACTGGATGTCATAAGGTGAATGCACCAATTTGTAAGTCGCTCTGGAGAAGAGTGTCTGCTAAATGACTTAAATGTAAAATGTAAATGTAAAACTTCGCCAAATGGGTGATGATTTCACAAAAAGTGCATTGCTGAAAAAAGCACAATCTTTGTACCAATGTACCTAATCATAAACATCAATGCCGTTCTTAAAATCAATACACAGAAGTCTATATTTTTAAACCTGCATATTTAGTTAAAAGAAATTCATGTTAGCAGGCAATATCATCTCGGGATATTGTGTCACTTCTCTTGCGTTTAGTGTAAGCAGAGTCATGTTAGCAGGCAATATCATCTCGGGATATTGTGTCACTTCTCTTGCGTTCAGTGTAAAAGCAGAGTCAGGCTAAATGGAACGGTTCCGTATTTCACTGAAAGAATAAACGTTTTGTCCTCAATGATAGTTTCCGGACTTTACCAGATCAATGACCAAAGGCTCGTATTTCTGTGTTCATTATATTATAGTTAAGTCTATGATTTGATATTTGACAGAGTAGACTGACTGAGCGGTGGTAGGCAGCAGCAGGCTCGTAAGCATGAATACAAACAGCATTTTACTGCGTTTGCCAGCAGCTCTTAGCAATGCTTGAAGCACAGCGCTGTTTATGACTTCAAGCCTATCAACTCCCGAGATTAGGCTGGCAATACTATAGTGCCTATAAGAACATCCAATAGTCAAAGGTGAATGAAATACAAATAGTGTAGAGGGACGGAAGCTATACTGTTACACTGGCAATACTATAGTGCCTATAAGAACATCCAATAGTCAAAGGTGAATGTAATACAAATGGTATAGAGCGACATAGTCGTAGTGCCATAATTCCTATAATAATAATATAATAATAATATATAATTCCTACAACCTAAAACTTATTAACTGGGAATCTTAACTGGGAATATTGAAGAACTGGGAATATTGAACCACCAGCTTTCATATGGTTTCATGTTCTGAGCAAGGAACTTAAAAGTTAAATTTTTTACATAGCACATATTGCACTTTTACTTTCTTCTCCAACACTGTGTTTTTGCATTATTTAAACCAAATTGAACATGTTTCATTATTTATTGATGTATTATATTAAGTTCAAATAAAAGTTTAATTGTTCATTCAGTATTGTTGTAATTGTCATATATATTATATATATATATATATATAAATATGTCGATTAATCGTAGCGACTTTTTTTGGTCTCCAATAAATCGGAATTGGCGTTGAAAAATCATAAATCGGTCGACCTCTCGTCCCCACAGTGACTGTACGTACATACCCCAACCAGAAGTCATGGATTACAGGCAACATCCCCACTGAGATAAAGGGTAGAGCTGCCGCTTTCAAGGAGCGGGACTCTAATCCGGGAAGTTTATCAGAAATCCCGCTATGCCCTCCAACGAACCATCAAACAGGCAAAATGTCAATACAGGACTAAGATCGAATCGTACTACAATGAGGTTCGTCGGATATATGCAGGGTTTGTAAGCTATACAGACTACAAAGAGAAGCACAGCCATGAGCTGCCCAGTGACACGAGCCTACCAGATGAGCTAAATTACTTCTATGCTCGCCTCGAGGCAAGTAACACTGAAGCATGCATCAGCTGTTCCGGGTCAACATTCCCAAGGCAGCAGGGCCAGACGGATTCCCCAGGTGTGTACTCCAAGCATGCGCTGACCAACTAGCAAGTGTCTTCACTGACATTTTCAACCTGTCCCTGACCGAGTCTGTAATACCAACATGTTTCAAGCAGACAGCAGGGTAGCCTAAGGGTTAGAGCGTTGGACTAGTAACCGGAAGGTTGCAAGTTCAAATCCCCGAGCTGACAAGGTATAAATCTGCCGTTCTGCCCCTGAACAGGCAGTTAAACCCAATGGCCGTCATTGAAAATAAGAATTTGTTCTTAACTGACTTGCCTAGTTAAATAAAGGTAAAATTAAAATAAAGACCACCATAGTTCCTGTGTTCATGAACACTAACTAAGGTAACCTACCTAAATTACCAGGACATGTACTCCGAGGATGTGCTGACCAACTGGTGTCTTCACTGACATTTTCAACCTCTCCCTGTCTGAGTCTGTAATACCAATGTTTCAAGCAGACCACCATAGTCCCTGTACCCAAGAACACTAAGGTAACCTGTCTAAATGACTACCGACCCGTAGCACTCACGTCTGTAGCCATGAAGTGCCTTGAAAGGCTGGTCATGGCGCACATCTACACCAGTAACCCAAGACCCACTCCAATTTTCAAACAGATCCACAGATGATGCCATCTCTATTGCACTCCTCACTGCCCTTTCCCACCTGGACAAAAGGAACACTAATGTGAGAATGCTGTTGATTGACTACAGCTCAGCGTTCAACACCATTGTGCCCTCAAAGCTCATCACTGAGCTAAGGACCCTGGGACTAAACACATCCCTCTGCAACTGGATCCTGGACTTCCTGACGGGCCGCCCCCAGGTGGTAAGGGAAGGTAACAACACATTAGCCACGCTGATCCTCAACACAGGGGGCCACCCAGGGGTGTGTACTCCCTGTTCAATCATGACTGCACGGCCAGGCACGACTCCAACACCATCATTAAGTTAGCCGATGACAACATCGGCTTCTATAGGGAGGAGGTCAGAGACTTGGTCGTGTAGTGCCAGGACAACAACCTCTCCTTCACTGTGATCAAGACAAAAGGAGATGATTGTAGACTACAGGAAAAGGAGGACCGAGCCCCCACTCTCATCGACGGGCTGCAGTGGAAGAGGTTGAGAGCTTCAAGTTCCTTGAGGTCCACATCACCAACAAACTAATATGGTCCAGACACTCTAAGAAAGTCGTGAAGAGGGCACGACAAAGCCTATTCCCCCTCAGGAGACTGAAAAGATTTGGCATGGGTCCATCAGATCCTCAAAAGGTTCAACAACTGCACCATCGAGAGTATGACTGACTGGTTGCATCTGGTATGGCAACTGCTTGACCTCCGACCGCAAGGAACTACAGAGGGTAGTTGAGTACAGCCCAGTACATCACCAAGCAATCTGCCATCCAGGACCCCTATACAAGGTGGTGTCAGAGGAAGGCCCCTAAAAATTGTCAAAAGACTTCAGCCACCCAAAAGTCAAAGACTGTTCTCTCTTTTACAGAGCAAGTCGGACCAAAAGGCGCACGTACCAGAGCGCCAAGTCTAGGACCAAAAGGCTCCTCAACAGCACGGCAGGCGGTACCAGAGCGCCAAGTCTAGGACCAAAAGGCTTTTTTCCCGGTTGTGTAAACAACAACAGTAATTGAGTGGCAGCGTTCATATATGGTCGATTCAGTGGGAAAGTCAACCTGAACATGTTAACGGAGGTGAGAACGTAAACTCACTCCACAGCTTGAGGTCACAGATGGAGCTGTCCAACTGTACCTTTTAAACTCACTCCACAGCTTGAAACGTCACAGATGGAGCTGTCCAACTGGTACCAAACTCACTCCACAGCTTGAAACGTCACAGATGGAGCTGTCCAACTGGTACCTTTTAAACTCACTCCACAGCTTGAAACGTGATGGAGCTGTCCAACTGGTACCTTTTAAACTCACTCCACAGCTTGAAACGTCACAGATGGAGCTGTCCAACTGGTACCTTTTAAACTCACTCCACAGCTTGAAACGTCACAGATGGAGCTGTCCAACTGGTACCTGCTTGAAACGTCACAGATGGAGCTGTCCAACTGGTACCTTTTAAACTCACTCCACAGCTTGAAACGTTCAGATGGAGCTGTCATGGTACCTTTTAAACTCACTCCACAGCTTGAAACGTCACAGATGGAGCTGTCCAACTGGTACCTTTTGGTCCATCGGTTCATTGTCAAGAGAGTGGTCATATGTGATGAGAAGCAGAGGATCACTAGTTAGAGTCCAGTATGGGGACAGTGGAATAAACTAAACTGTAAGCAACACACCGATGTCAATAAAGTTAAGTCATCAAAACTAGTTTTTCAACCACTCCACAAATGTCTTATTTCACTTATAATTCACTGTATCACAACTCCAGTGGGTCAGGAGTTTACATACACTAAGTTGACTGTGCCTTTAAACAGCTTGGAAAATTCCCGAAAATTATTATGTTATGGCTTTAGAAGCTTCTGATTGGCTAATTGACATCAATTGAGCCAACTGGAGGTGTACCTGTGGATGTATTTCAAAGGCCTACCTTCAAACTCAGTGCCTCTTTGCTTGACATCATGGTAAAATCAAAAGAAATCAGCCAAGACATCAGAAAAAAAATGTAGACCTCTACAAGTCTGGTTCATCATTGGGAGCAATTTCCAAACGCCTGAAGGTACCACGTTTATCTGTACAAACAATAGTACGCAAGTATAAACACCATGGCACCACGCAGCCTTCATACTGCTCAGGAAGGAGACGCGTTCTGTCTCCTAGAGATGAAACGTTTGACCCAAGTTAAATCATTTAAAGGCAATGCTACCAAATACAAATGGAGTGTATGTAAACTTCTGACCCACTGGGAATGTGATGAAAGAAATAAAAGCTGAAATAAATCTCTCTACTATTATTCTGACATTTCACATTCTTAAAAATAAAATGGTGAACTAACCTAAAACAGGGAAATTTTACTATGATTAAATGTCAGGAATTGTGAAACTGAGTATAAATGTATTTGGCTAAGGTGTATGTAAACGTCCGACTGCAACTGTACATTTGCATGTTTACCACGTTCTGTAGATCAGACGTTAATGAAGCAATGCAGAACACATTGAAGTGTCTGGAGTTTTGTCTGCCGCTTCAAAAGTCTTGTAAAGATGGGGGGGGGGTTGACTGGGACAGGCAATGTAACATCCAGAATCATAAAACACGGGACGAGATGTTAAAAACTGTCCATTGTGCCAATAGATGGAATGCACTCACATGAGATTGGGAGGTTTATTTCTTAGACTGGGTTAAGATGTCAATTTTGGGACACATCCTCAGTAGTGTGCCTTCGAATCAGTGGGTGTTTCGGCCTTTAATCACTAAACACCCTCATCAAAGGTGGCCAGCTAAAGGGTGATCAAGCCTTAGCTTGTGTCCCATGCCCAATTAAGATGTCCCACGGGACTATGCAAGGCAGGGGCATCCTCTTCCCTGAGCCAGCCCTACAGCTGACCGCATACCTCATATGCCCTCCTCAAGTTGGAGGGATCTGAATTGGGTTCTCAGGTGGGGGTGGGGGGTCATTAAGTTATAGCCCAGCAAGGGTCCTTCCGTTTGATCCAGATCCACTGGCTGCCTCTTTCAGCTGCTTGAGAAACTGCTCTGACGGTCTGCCGCAGAGCCTGTCCATGGATTCCAAGTTCTTTCAGCAACCTGATGGTGGAAGAAGCCACGAATCCTCTGCATCCCACTTCAACTGGCCAGACTTTTGCATTCCAGCCACGCTGAGTTGCGTCTGCTGCCAACTCTGTGTAACGCAGTTTCTTACGCTCGTAGGCCTCTTCAACAGAGTTTTCCCACGGGACTGTGAGCTCTATGATGTACACAGCCTTTCGTGAAGGGGACCAGAGTACCATGTCTGGCCTAAGGTTGGTAGAAGCAATCTCAGATGCAAAAATTAGTTGCTGGCCAATATCGACAAGCATCTTCCAGTCCCAGGCCATGGCTAGGTGTCCAGTTTCTGGCTTCGTAGGAGGATACTTGGGCCTTTTCTGTCCCTCCCGGATGAATGTTGTTGTTTTGACGGGATTTCTTGTTTTTGGAGGTAATGAATTGGTTGCACTCCTCTTGGTCTCAAGTGCTGCAGCCAGGCTCTTGAGGACCTGATTGTGCCTCCAGGTGTAGCGGCCTTGTGAGAGGCAGGTCTTGCAACCTGTCATTATATGCCTGAGAGTCGCTGGAGCTGGGCAGAGGGGGCAGGTCGAGTCCTCGCCATACCATTGATGTAGATTTTTTGGTGATGGAAGCACATCATAAACAGCTCTTATGATGAAGCTGATGTTGCTTGCCTCCATTTGCCAAAGCTCACTCCAGTTGATCTTTCTCCTCTCCAGGCCTTCCCACCACGTCCATTGCCCTTGTTTAGCAAGAGAGACAGCCTTTGCACTTCTTGCAGTCTCCTCCTGTCTGCGCACCTCCTCGACCACCAGCTTCCTGCGTTCAGATGTTGTTGCCTTATGGAACATTGGTTTGCTTGCTGCCAGGCCAAAGCCTCCTCTTCCATGCTGGATATTCCCCACAATGTCTTGGTGTCTCAGGGCTGCTGTTGCTTGCTGCACAGCCTTGGATGATGTCTAGAGCTAACTTTCATCAAGGTTTTATATGGTCTATTGGTTTCTCTCTTTTCATTGGCAGAATCCTTTTTCAGTGTTATGATATTCATAACATCCATATCCACCAGTCTATCTTCCTGTCAACTAACAGGGTAGCCTAGTGGTTAGGGCGTTGGACTAGTAACCAAAAGGTTGCAAGTTCAAATCCCCGAGCTGACAAGGTATAAATCTGTCGTTCTGCCCCTGAACAGGCAGTTAACCCACTGTTCCTAGGCAGAGTCCCTGGGTTCGCCCAGGCTCTGTCGTAACCGGCCGCGACCGGGAGGTCCGTGGGGCGACGCACAATTGGCCTAGCGTCGCCCGGGTTAGGGAGGGCTTGTTCGGTAGGGGTGTCCTTGTCTCATCGCGCACCAGCGACTCCTGTGGCGGGCTGGGCGCAGTGTACACTATCCAAGGTGGCCAGGTGCACGGTGTTTCCTCCGACACATTGGTGTGGCTGGCTTCCGGGTTGGATGTGCGCTGTGTAAAGAAGCAGTGCGGCTTGGTTGGGTTGTGTATCGGAGGACGCATGACTTTCAACCTTCGTCTCTCCCGAGCCCGTACGGGAGTTATAGCGATGAGACAAGATAGTAGCTACTACAACAATGGGATACCACGAAATTGGGGAGAAAAAGGGGTAAAATTCAACAACAAAAAAATAAAAATAAATAAGAATTTGTTCTTAACTGACTTGCCTAGTAAAATAAAAAAATAACAGAACTCTGCTGGTTGTCCTGGTAACAGATACCAGTGGGCAGATCTATATTATTTGTTCAAACTAAACTACAGCACTTACTTTGATGAGTTAAATCTGATCCTTTCTTCTCTTCTCCTCCTCTCACAGTTCCACTCAGCCCAGTTGTTTTCCTGCAGTCCACCAGCAGCACAGACAACCTCTTCATACCCAGCAGTAAGGTGCGACCGGGAGAGGCACGACACGGGGACTCCGGGAGGATGGAAGGGCTAGCGTTGTCCTGGTAACCATAAAGAGGGGACACAGACACATATCATTATGGATGCTGATGTCACGAAGTGTTTTACATAAACCCAGCCCAGCCCTCAATAGAGCAAGCTGTATGGTAGACCAGACCAAGCTGTACCATCTTGTGTTCTGATCTGGAGAGACTCTTCTCTGCCTCGTCAGCATCAGGATGCTGTTGAGGCTTCCCAGAGGATCCAGGATAGTCATGTCTCTCTCCTGTGTGGGCGAGAACATGAAACCGATTGTAAACTTATGATCATCTATTGCAATCATAGGGTCTTACAAGAGACATTAATATGTCTAAAAAGGGCCTAAAATGGCCACTTTCATCATGATTTCCGAAAATATTGTTTGTGATGCAAATGTAAAAGGCTCGTTCCACAAATTGGTTGGCTTTTGCGTCCCATTGATCTTTTAAGTAGAAAATATGCACCAATATTGAATTTTAAAAGACTGTTATATTAGATGAGGTGCACTTTAATGTAGACCACATGGAGAATTCAATAAATCTAATTTAAAAGTCCCGAAAATATATGTACCAAATGCAGATTTTACATTTAACAATTTATAGAGTACAAAACTTATTCAAGTGTAGAACTTCAGTAGAATGCCCCTTAAAAACCCCACATTAGTTCAACAACGGCATAGTTTGTGCCCCTGTTTAAGACAGTACTCACTGGTGTTAATCTGATATTCTGTCTCCTCTTTCACTCTCAAAACGTTTTCCTCCTTCACCTTTATTGAGATAGCATCCTCTTCCTCTCTAAAAGGTTCTTTCTCTTCTTTCACTATAACAGCCTCCTCTTCTTCTTTCACTATAACAGCCTCCTCTTCTTCTTTCACAATAACAGCCTCCTCTTCTTTCACTATAAAAGCCTCCTCTTCTTTCATTATAACAGCCTCCTCTTCTTTCACTATAACAGCCTCCTCTTCTTTCACTATAACAGCCTCCTCTTCTTTCACTGTAACAGCCTCTTCTTTCACTGTAACAGCCTCCTCTTCTTTCACTGTAACAGCCTCCTCTTCTTTCACTGTAACAGCCTCCTCTTCTTTCACTGTAACAGCCTCCTCTTCTTTCACTGTAACAGCCTCCTCTTCTTTCACTATAACAGCCTCCTCTTCTTTCACTATAACAGCCTCCTCTTCTTTCACTGTAACACCCTCATCTTCCACGACAATGTTCAGTCCCAGAGCTTCTTTCTCCGTCCAGCAGTCCTCCTCTTCTTTAGCAGGGGAGGAGTAGTTTAGTGAACTCATGGTCAGGGATGTTAGCTAGTTAGTTAGCATTAGCGACTAGCCTCGTGCTAACCTCAGTATCAATCTTTAACACGTCAAATTTAACAAGAACATTAGGTTAAAGGTCATCAGATGATAAGTCTGCTAAATGACTTAAATGTAAATGTAAATAAGTCAACAGAAATGCGTTTAAAACACTGAGATTAGCTAATGTACACAAACACGGTGTAAAGCGTCAATCTATCGTTTTTATGTTGTCTAGCAGGCTACCGAGGTGGTTGAAAGAGTAGCCGTGTTGTTTTTCCTGAAGAAGGGTCCCGTCCAGTCCATTATACGTCACACAAGAAGCATCACCTGAAAGACGCTCATCGCCATCTGCTGACTGGAGTGGGTAACGCAGTTTGGAAAATAGTTACTACACTCTTGTATTGGAAAGAATGTCATAATAATTTAACAATAAGCTGATATATTTTCTCTTACAAATAATACTGTCCTGTACACAGACGTAGATCTTAATATGAATATGTAGATGATGAATAAATACATCTATGAATAGGTCGTGTGTTAATAAACATTTTTTACATAAGGTTTAATCTTGATGTGACCATACTATTCCCTTAAAGCCACGCTCTATAAGATACAAATCGTCCTGTAAACAACAGAACAAATGCATCACATGCAAATAGCACTTGATTATCTGTAGTGCTTTACACTGGGTAGACAAAACATTAAGAACAGCTGCTCCTTCCATGACTTAGAAAGACTAGGTGAATCCAGACTAAAGCTACGATCCCTTATTGATGCCACAAGTTAAATCCACTTCAGTCAGTGTAGGTGAAGGGGGGGAGTCAGGTTAAATACGGAATTTTAAGCCGTGAGACATGAGACATGGACTGTGCATGTGTGCCATTCAGAGGGTAAATGGGGAAGTCAAAATATTTAAGTTACTTTGAACGGGTATTGTAGTAGGTGCAAGGCGCCTTGGTTTGTGTCAAGAACTGCAACGCTGCTGGGTTTTTCAGCTCAACAGTTCCCATGTGTACCAAGAGTGGTTCACCACCCAAACAGTGGCGGTCAGTGCCGTTTAAGATGAGGGAGGACCATTTGTATTTTCATGAGCATGGCCTTATTTCTACTACAGCATATTGGACGACTGTCATTCATATTCCATTCATGTAACACCGATACTACATAATACTAACATTTCCCCTATACCCATCATGAGGTAACAAATGAATGAAAGTTTAGAATGTAGGTTCACGCAGGTCGAGAGAAAATTTTGAGGTGACAAACAGTGACACATTCAATATCGCCTTGCACACTGTCGCCTGCATCTAGCTGAAATAGAGGTTCTATTGGACAAATTCACGTATGTTTATCCTGGTTGTGTTCTGTTTAAGAAACGTTTGTCAACAGAATCGGCTGAATGAATTCACCCCTGATCATGCATAAACACAGTTCACTTTCATTACAGACACGTTGTATTCCTTCTTGCATCTATGTGCTCTCCTCTTATCACCTTCGCCCTTTGTTTCTGGACTTCAATTGCACAACACAACACATTCCCTCAGAAGAGACTAATTGAGTCTCTTCTGAAGGAAAAGGAGGAGGTTCCTAGTCCATATTAGGACGCTTTTTCTCTCCAAATGTTTGGCAAGATCAGTGTACATATATAAAGAAAATATTGCACGACCAAAAGCACAAATCTATTTTTGTACAAATGAGACAAGAGTAGCCATAGGAAGTTGGTTGCAATTTCAGTTTAATCCACCAGAAAATACAGAACATTCTGGTTACTAATTGATAAAAATAATAATAATAATAATAAAACCCCCATTATTTCTATTTCTACTTTGCACATTATTCCACTGCAAATCTACCATTCCAATGGTTTACTTGCTATATTGTATTTACTTTGCCACCATGGCCTTTTTTGCCTTTACCTCCCTTCTCACCTCATTTGCTCACATTGTATATAGACTTATTCTTCTACTGTATTATTGACTGTATGTTTGTTTTACTCCATGTGTAACTCTGTGTTGTTGTATGTGTGGAACTGCTTTGCTTTATCTTGGACAGGTCGCAATTGTAAATGAGAACTTGTTCTCAACTTCCATACCTTGGTAAATAAAGGTGAAAAAAAGACCAAAATTGGTTAAAGAAAATTATGAACCTCTGCAGATTTAGCTACAAAGAGACAGAATCATTTGATCATTTTAGATCATTTGTTTTGGTACTGTCCATATGTAGCTTGTTTTTGGTCGCAGGTGAAGGAATGGCAACATTTACCTGGAGCTAACTCTGCAGACAGCACTACTGGGGGATTTGAAAAGTCATAGTCAATTGATCAATAATATAATAATACATTTAGCAAACATGTTTATTTTTAATTTACTATCTGCAGAAACTATGAGAATATAAAGGTCATTAACTTTTGTGAAACATCACAGTTAATAATATATGGCAAATAGAAATCAAATGGGGTGGTCTTCAGAGATAGATGGGAGAGGTTTAGGGTAACTGAAGGATAGGACTGGATGGTCTTCAGAGATAGATGGGAGAGGTTTAGGGTAACTGAAGGATAGGACTGGATGGTCTTCAGAGATAGATGGGAGAGGTTTAGGGTAACTGAAGGATAGACTGGATGGTCTTCAGAGATAGATGGGAGAGGTTTAGGGTAACTGAAGGATAGGACTGGATGGTCTTCAGAGATAGATGGGAGAGGTTTAGGGTAACTGAAGGATAGGACTGGATGGTCTTCAGAGATAGATGGGAGAGGTTTAGGGTAACTGAAGGATAGGACTGGATGGTCTTCAGAGATAGATGGGAGAGGTTTAGGGTAACTGAAGGATAGGACTGGATGGTCTTCAGAGATAGATGGGAGAGGTTTAGGGTAACTGAAGGATAGGACTGGATGGTCTTCAGAGATAGATGGGAGAGGTTTAGGGTAACTGAAGGATAGGACTGGATGGTCTTCAGAGATAGATGGGAGAGGTTTAGGGTAACTGAAGGATAGGACTGGATGGTCTTCAGAGATAGATGGGAGAGGTTTAGGGTAACTGAAGGATAGGACTGGATGGTCTTCAGAGATAGATGGGAGAGGTTTAGGGTAACTGAAGGATAGGACTGGATGGTCTTCAGAGATAGATGGGAGAGGTTTAGGGTAACTGAAGGATAGGACTGGATGGTCTTCAGAGATAGATGGGAGAGGTTTAGGGTAACTGAAGGATAGGACTGGATGGTCTTCAGAGATAGATGGGAGAGGTTTAGGGTAACTGAAGGATAGGACTGGATGGTCTTCAGAGATAGATGGGAGAGGTTTAGGGTAACTGAAGGATAGGACTGGATGGTCTTCAGAGATAGATGGGAGAGGTTTAGGGTAACTGAAGGATAGGACTGGATGGTCTTCAGAGATAGATGGGAGAGGTTTAGGGTAACTGAAGGATAGGACTGGATGGTCTTCAGAGATAGATGGGAGAGGTTTAGGGTAACTGAAGGATAGGACTGGATGGTCTTCAGAGATAGATGGGAGAGGTTTAGGGTAACTGAAGGATAGGACTGGATGGTCTTCAGAGATAGATGGGAGAGGTTTAGGGTAACTGAAGGATAGGACTGGATGGTCTTCAGAGATAGATGGGAGAGGTTTAGGGTAACTGAAGGATAGGACTGGATGGTCTTCAGAGATGGGGAGAGGTTTAGGGTAACTGAAGGATAGGACTGGATGGTCTTCAGAGATAGATGGGAGAGGTTTAGGGTAACTGAAGGATAGGACTGGATGGTCTTCAGAGATAGATGGGAGAGGTTTAGGGTAACTGAAGGATAGGACTGGATGGTCTTCAGAGATAGATGGGAGAGGTTTAGGGTAACTGAAGGATAGGACTGGATGGTCTTCAGAGATAGATGGGAGAGGTTTAGGGTAACTGAAGGATAGGACTGGATGGTCTTCAGAGATAGATGGGAGAGGTTTAGGGTAACTGAAGGATAGGACTGGATGGTCTTCAGAGATAGATGGGAGAGGTTTAGGGTAACTGAAGGATAGGACTGGATGGTCTTCAGAGATAGATGGGAGAGGTTTAGGGTAACTGAAGGATAGGACTGGATGGTCTTCAGAGATAGATGGGAGAGGTTTAGGGTAACTGAAGGATAGGACTGGATGGTCTTCAGAGATAGATGGGAGAGGTTTAGGGTAACTGAAGGATAGGACTGGATGGTCTTCAGAGATAGATGGGAGAGGTTTAGGGTAACTGAAGGATAGGACTGGATGGTCTTCAGAGATAGATGGGAGAGGTTTAGGGTAACTGAAGGATAGGACTGGATGGTCTTCAGAGATAGATGGGAGAGGTTTAGGGTAACTGAAGGATAGGACTGGATGGTCTTCAGAGATAGATGGGAGAGGTTTAGGGTAACTGAAGGATGGTGGGTGGTCTTCAGAGATAGATGGGAGAGGTTTAGGGTAACTGAAGGATAGGACTGGATGGTCTTCAGAGATAGATGGGAGAGGTTTAGGGTAACTGAAGGATAGGACTGGATGGTCTTCAGAGATAGATGGGAGAGGTTTAGGGTAACTGAAGGATAGGACTGGATGGTCTTCAGAGATAGATGGGAGAGGTTTAGGGTAACT
The DNA here is from genome assembly GCF_021184085.1 of Oncorhynchus gorbuscha. Classification (NCBI taxonomy): domain Eukaryota; kingdom Metazoa; phylum Chordata; class Actinopteri; order Salmoniformes; family Salmonidae; genus Oncorhynchus; species Oncorhynchus gorbuscha. The sequence continues at coordinate 227,668 of NW_025745709.1, read as the reverse complement.
GAAGGATAGGACGGGATGGTCTTCAGAGCTGGATGGGAGAGGTTTAGGGTAACTGAAGGATAGGACTGGATGGTCTTCAGAGATAGATGGGAGAGGTTTAGGGTAACTGAAGGATAGGACTGGATGGTCTTCAGAGATAGATGGGAGAGGTTTAGGGTAACTGAAGGATAGGACTGGATGGTCTTCAGAGATAGATGGGAGAGGTTTAGGGTAACTGAAGGATAGGACTGGGTGGTCTTCAGAGATAGATGGGAGAGGTTTAGGGTAACTGAAGGATAGGACTGGGTGGTCTTCAGAGATAGATGGGAGAGGTTTAGGGTAACTGAAGGATAGGACTGGGTGGTCTTCAGAGATAGATGGGAGAGGTTTAGGGTAACTGAAGGATAGGACTGGGTGGTCTTCAGAGATAGATGGGAGAGGTTTAGGGTAACTGAAGGATAGGACTGGATGGTCTTCAGAGATAGATGGGAGAGGTTTAGGGTAACTGAAGGATAGGATTAAAAACAAACTAAATATAACTATTGTATAACACATTGTCTGTAAAATGTACATATTATGAATAAGCTGGACATAGAAGCCTGAAAGTTGTTGTTCATTAGTTTCCTACAATTAGGGAGGGGTGATAGGGTTAGTGGAAAACAAAGGAAAATATATGTTCATACATACAGTGCCTTTAAAAAGTATTACAAATGTATATGTATTTTTAAACAGAAATAACTTATTTACATAAGTATTCAGACCCTTTGCTATGAGAATCGAAATTGAGCTCAGGTGCATCTTGTTTCCATTGATCATCCTTGAGATGTTTCTACAACTTGATTGGAGTCCACCTGTGGTAAATTCAATTGATTGGACATGATTTGGAAAGGCACACACCTGTCTATATAAGGTCCCACAGTTTACAGCGCAAGTCAGAGCAAAAAAAACAAGCCATGATGTGGAAGGAATTGTCCGTAGAGCGCCGGCACAGATATGGGGAAGGGAGACAACAACAAAAAATATGCCGCATTGAAGTTTCCAGAGAACACAGTGGCTTCCATCGTTCTTAAAAGGAAAAGTTTGGAACCACCAAGGCTCTTCCTAGAGCTGGCCGCCTGGCCAGACTGCGCAATCAGGGGAGAAGGGCCTTGGTCAGGGAGGTTACCAAGAACCTGATGGTCACTCTGACAGAGATATAGAGTTCCTCTGTGGAGATGGGAGACACCAACACTTGCCTAAATAGCCCATATGCCACCATAGGAAGTGTTATGTGTTGTTCGCGATGAGCCTTTGACAATTTAGCTCAGAGTATGCCACCCTATTCTATCTGTCACCTTTTTTAAATTATTTTTTTCACCTTTATTTAACCAGGTAGGCTAGTTGAGAACAAGTTCTCATTTAAAACTGCGACCTGGCCAAGATAAAGCATAGCAGTGTGAACAGACAACACAGAGTTACACATGGACTAAACAATTAACAAGTCAATAACACAGTAGAAAAAAAAGAGTCTATATACATACCTAATCCTGCCTAACAGGCAGGCCAATCCTGGAGGAAAGTATTGGCTGTAAGAAGTAAGAACATAACATCTGGTTATTTTTAAATGACTTCTTATGACATTGCTGTCCAGACTGAACATTGTAATTCATATTTTCCAGTCTGCGTTACCCACTCCAGTCAGCAGATGGCGATATGAATTTTTCAGGTGATTCTTCTTGCGTGACGTATAATCTAGTGGACGGGACAGGAAGCTTCTTCAACCGCGACAAAAGGCTTCTGATTTAACCACGCTGTGCTTTGCTAGCAAACCTAAAACCGAAACATTGGAGCTCTTTAAACCGTTCTTGTGTATATTACTCTTAGTGTTTTCAACATAATTCTGTTTACATATCTACGGGTTCATTTAAACGTAATTTGCTTGTTAAATTGGCAAATGTGTTACATTGATACTGCACTAGGCTAATCTCCCGGAGCATAAACTCACTAATCTAGACGGAGAAAGAAACTGGTGAAAGGAGGCAAAGAGGCTTGAAGAATGAATAAGGAGGCTGTCACATTGAAACAAGAGGATGATATTACAGTGAAAGAGGAATATGGGAACGAGGTTGTCAAAGTGGAAAAAGAGGTAGAAGCTTTCAGAATCAAAAAGGAGAAAGATGCCGTAAAATTGAAAGAGGAGGATATCTCAATAAAAGAGGAAGACGTTTTGGGAGTGAAAAATGAGACTGAAGATCCGATTACCACCAGTGAGTACTGTCTTAAAAACGGGCACAAACTATGCAGTTGTTTTTAAAGGGGCATTATACTGAAGTTCTACACTTGAATATGTTGTTCAGTACTATAGGAATTGTTTATTAAGGGGCAATCTGCCATTGGTACATATATTTTTGGAACTTCAAAAATGGATTTATTGAATTCTCTATGTGGTCTATATTAAAGTGCACGTATTCTAGTATAGCCGGATTTAAAAATATAATATACAGTGCATTTCTACTTAAAATATCAAGTGGACGCAAAATGCACCCATTTTGTGGAACGACCCTTTTACATTTGCATCACAGTGGTGGGAAAAGTACCCAGTAAAATACTACTTGAGTAAAAGTTAAAATATACTGAAGTATCAAAAGTATATAAATAATTTCAAATTCCTTATATTAAGCAAACCAGATGGTGCCATTTTCTTGTTTGTTTTTATTTTATTGACGGATAGCCAGGGACACACTCCAACTCTCTGACAATCTACAATTGAAACGTGTGTTTAGTGAGTCCGCCAGATCAGAGCCAGTAATGATTACCAGGGATGTCCTCTTGATTAGTGAGTGAATTGGACCATTTTCCTGCTAAGCCTTCGAAATGTAATGAGTACTTTTGGGTGTCAGGGAAAATTTTCTTTATGTATGTAGTGAAGTAAAAGTACAATTAGTCAAAAATAGTAAAGTACAGATTCCCCGGAAAGCTACTTAAATAGTACTTTAAAGTATTTTTACTTAAGTACTTTACACCACTAATCACAAACAATATTTAAAAAACATAATTAAAGTGTCTAATTTAGTCCCCTGTTAGATATGTATTCATTCCTCCTGTTAGACTCTCTGATTGCAATAGAAGTTGATAAATTTACCATATTTTTGATGTTCTCATTCACACAGGAGAGAGACATGACTATTGTGGATCCTCTGGGGAGCCTCAACAACATCCTGATGCTGACGAGTCAGAGAAGAGTCTCTCCAGATCAGAACACCAGATGGTACAGCTTGGTCAGGTCTAGCATACAGCTTGGTCTGGTCTAGCATACAGCTTGGTTTGGTCTAGCATACAGCTTGGTCTGGTCTAGCATACAGCTTGGTCTGGTCTAGCATACAGCTTGGTCTGGTCTAGCATACAGCTTGGTCTGGTCTAGCATACAGCTTGGTCTGGTCTAGCATACAGCTTGCTCTCAGGGTCTGGTCTGGGCTTCTGTAAAGCACTTTTTCAACCGTGACATCAGCATCCATAATGATATGCGTCTGTGTCCCCTCTTTATGGTTACCAGGACAACACTAGCCCCTCCTCCCTCCCGGAGTCCCCGTTTCGTACCTCTTCCGGTAGCACCTTACTGCTGGGTATGAAGAGGTTGTCTGTGCTGCTGGTGGACTGCAGGAAAACAACGGGGCTGAGTGGAACTGTGAGAGGAGGAGAAGAGAAGAAAGGATCAGATTTGACTCATCAAAGTAAGTGCTGTAGTTTAGTTTGAACAAATATAATAGATCTTCCCACTGGTATCTGTTACCAGGACAACCAGCAGAGTTCTGTTAGTTGACGTGAAGATGGACTAGTATCTTTTACCAGTGGGGCTGTCCCCGACTAATAAAATCTTGTTTGACTTAGCCACCTGTTCTTTTCACCAATCAATTGGTGCAAATGTTAAACATGTATTTCTATATATACACTACCGTTGAAGAGTTTGGGGTCACTTAGAAATGTCCTTGTTTTTGAAAGGTAATAATTTTTTTGGTCCATTAAAATAACATCGACAATCAAAGCCACAAATGCTGATGCTACAGATACTCAGTCTACAGGAGGCCAGTTTTATTGCTTCTTTAATCAGAACAACCGTTTTCAGCTGTGCTAACATAATTGCAAAAGCGTTTTCTAAGGTTCGATTCGGATTTTAAAATGATAAACTTGGATTAGCTAACACAACGTGCCATTGGAACACAGGACTGATGGTTGCTGATAATGGGCCTCCATGTAGATAATAATGGGCCTCCATGTAGATAATAATGGGCCTCTATGTAGATAATAATGGGCCTCTATGTAGATAATAATGGGCCTCCATGTAGATAATAATGGGCCTCTATGTAGATAATAATGGGCCTCTATGTAGATAATAATGGGCCTCCATGTAGATAATAATGGGCCTCTATGTAGATAATAATGGGCCTCCATGTAGATAATAATGGGCCTCTATATAGATAATCCACAAATAATCAGCCATTTCCAGCTAAAATAGTAATTTATAACATTAACAATGTCTGCACTGTATTTATGATCAATTTGTTATTTTAACTGACAAAAGGACATGTATATCCTAACACGATCCGTGTTGTAAACAGCATTCTGCATGAATTACGACTCTTTCAACTTGCAACAAAACAATTTTATGAAATCAAATTTTGTCAGCAATCAAACATAGCTTAACACGGTCAAGTTCGGTTTCTGTGCAATCCTCAGACACTCTAGAAGGCAACCAAACATGTTTCATAATTCTACATTACGTATTGGCTATACAAGACCTGAATTAGCCCATGAAGGTTCTTGGACCAATGACCACCTATCGTTTTGAAACCTAGCTAGATAGCCAATGAGCTGGGATTTCCAGCAGTATGTGAACACCGTTTGTAGGACAAACAGCCATCATGCTAGAGCTGTGCACAACAGAGTTCATTCTCTGGTGAAAGGAAAGCAGATGCACGATAGTTTACATTTCACAGCAGTTCGTTCTCTTCTACAGACTTCTGAAGTCTGAAAAAGTTAAACATGGTTACTAAGAGTGGAAAAGCTCAATCTCAGTCCAAGTATAATCATTTTGATGATATTATTGCAGAAATTGACCAGGAGAGTGACACAGAAGGAATGGATGAGGACTCTGTGAGTGACCAGAGTTTTGATTCCAGCGCGGAAGAAATGTTTTTGGAAGGAAAAGATCCACTTTTAGATCAGTAAGTAAAACAAGTTTTTACTTCTCATGCTAATGCAGTTGTTTAAATGGTTGCATATTTATTTATATATACACACACACACACAGTCAAAGTTTACATACACTTAGTTTGGAGTCCTTAAAACTCGTTTTTCAACCACTCCACAAATTTCTTGTTAACCTCTCTGGTACAAGTGCGTCCCGCCTCGACAACAGCCAGTGAAATTGCAGGGCGCCAGATTAAAAACAACAGAAATCCCATAATTAAAATTCCTCAAACATACAAGTATTATACACCATTTTAAAGATAAACTTGTTGTAAATCCAGCCATATTGTCCTGTTTCAAATAGGCTTTACGGTGAAAGCACACCAACCAGTTGTTAGGTCAGCCCCTAGCCACAGAAAACCATACAGCCATTTTCCAACCAAGGAGAGGTGTCACAAAAGTCAGAAATAGCGATTTTAAAATGAATCACTTACCTCTCATCATCTGGTGGCACTCCCAAGTCTCCATGAAGTACAATAAAAGTTTGTAGAAACATGTCAAACTGTAGTATGATCTAAAATAAGGATGCGCGACAACGAGGTTCTAGCTCCAGCCTGTTTATTAACCTAACCCTCGCATGTCCTACATAGGTACGGATACCCCAAGGGACATCCTACTACATCTTCCCCTCTCCCATGAACAAGAACTCAACATGCATAACCACTGAAGCATAACTGAAATGCAATTTGGAAACCAGTATTATTCTCTAACATGCTAATTCCCATCCTGAAACCGTATGAAAGCATTCAATCACACAGTATGAACATTAACTTAGGTACAGTCTCTTTTTTCTGGGTATGTTCCCCAGCAGTATGTTTTCTCCACGTAACATAGTCTTTCAGCCACTGGTGGCTTCACATCCCTTTCTGGGTGCGCTTTTGGCTCTGTGAGCATTCTCTCTCCTTCACCCTCTTTGTGCATTTTCTGTAGCCTCAGTCTGTGTGGCTGGTAGATCTGGAAGAGCTCTGGGGTGTGTTTTTCATCCAAAAATTAAAAGAGCACCCCCTATATCGAAGAAGTTAAGAGGTTAACCTCTTTAGGCTATGTGGGACGTTAGCGTCCCGCATAGGCTAACATCTGGTGAAATAGCATAGCGCAAAGATACTAAATGCACAATTCGTAATATTAAACGTTCTTGTAAATACATGTATCTAACATCTAAAATCTTTACTTCCTCTTAATCCAACCACAGTGTCAGATTTTTAAAATGCTTTCGGCGAAAGCAATTTTACGATAATCTGACGACAGCGCGCCACACACACAAGTATTACTAGCATTTTCCAACCAAGCACTAGCGCCACAAAAAGCCAGAAATAGCACTAAAATAATAAATTACCTTTGAAGATCTTCTTCTTTTGGCAATACAAAAGGTCCAATCTGTAGCTCAGTTGGTAGAGCATGGCGCTTGTAATGCCAGGGTAGTGGGTTCAATCCCCGGGACCACCCATACGTAGAATGTATGACTGTAAGTCGCTTTGGATAAAAGCGTCTGCTAAATGGCATATATTATTATTATATTATTATTATATTATATTATACAATAAATGGTTTTGTTCGATTAAATCCATTTTTATAGCATAAAACGACACATTTTGTAAAAGGCTTGTGTCATGAATTCCGTATCCTTCAACTTTCAACGATACATTCGATGCAATTAGTCACAGCGTTGACGTTTATCTAGTCATGGTTGGTTTCATTGAAATCCTCTGTTTGTTAGTAACACAACCATACTTGATTATTCTTGTTACGGGCGTACTGATTTGAACACGGCAAACAATGACCTCATTGCGCGCCAATGATATCACCAGTGCTTCTTTGAATGACTGTGGGCAGAAATAGTCACCACTTGAAACCTCGCTTGGTAGACAGCCAATGGGCTGAGGTAAATGGAATTATCTATTGTTTTTATCCAGGAAGACTCTTGAATGAAATTTGAGCGTAACGCAGCCATTCGCCATTGGAATTTCCACCAGAAGGAGACATTTTCTTTGCGTGAAGCAGTATTGAGTCGAGATCATTTTTGATCATGGAACGGAACAGAACCTCACCTGAGTGATTTACGTTCCCTACTCTAATATAATCTGTGTTTCTGTGTCTTTATTTCACAGTCCCTCCGATTCTGATTGGGAGCCCCCACTGCCAAGGTGCCCATCCCCGACAGGAGCTGGATCATCTAGCCGGACCCCTGCTGTCTCCGGCTCCACACCTACCCCGCCCTGCCAGGTGGGAAGTCTGTGACAAAGAAGTGGAGGTGGGGAAGAGCAATCAGAGAGGAGGAGGGTCGTTGGCACTCTGTGCTGGAGGAGGATGTGTTGCCTACACCTCCAGTATTCAGACCGAAGAGGCCATCAGGACCTCAGCTGGACATGACCTCTAAGTACAGCCCCATGCAACTTTTTCATCTGTTTTTCACCTCGGCAGTTGTTGATTCCTTGGTGTCGAACACAAATAAGTATGGAGCTAAGAAGCAGGCAGGCAAGAAGGAGGGATGGAAGCCCATTTCCAGGTCAGATCTTTTTGTTTCATGTCAATGGTCATGTACATGGGTCTTGTGAAGCTAAAAACCCTGAAAGACTACTGGAAAACTGCTCCCCTCTATCAACTGCCTTTCCCATCCACTGTCATATCATGCAAAAGGTTTCTGACAATCTCACAGGCGCTTCATATCAGTGACCCGAAAGTTGATGAGGACAATGAGAAGATGAGAGGCACAGCAAGGTTTGATAGGCTGTGCAAAATAAAACCTCTCTACACCAGCATCGTTGAGGCTTGCAAAACCTATTTTCAGCCTGCCCAGAACATTTCCATCGATGAGAGGACGGTAGCTTCAAAGGCCAGAATTGGCCAAAAACACTACATGCGTAACAAACCAACTAAATGGGGTTACAAACTGTTTGTTTTGGCCGATTCTGCGTGTGCATACACGTGCAATGTTTTTGTTTATGAAGGGAAGAGCAGTTGTGCGACCGGTAAGGGACTTAGCTATGACTCCGTTATGCAGTTATTAGATTTTCAGCTGCTAGGGAAGGGCTACAAACTGTTTGTGGATAACTTCTACACAAGCCCTACCCTGTTCACAGACCTAAGGAAGCGGGATGTGTGGGCCTGTGGCACCATTCGGACCAACAGAGTGGGCTTCCCGAAAACAAAGGTGAATGACATGCCTAAGCGGGCTGAGCGGGGACCATGCGATGGGTCCGTGAAGATGGCCTGCTGTTTGTGAAGTGGATGGACACCAGAGAGGTGGCGATGTGCTCCACTATCCACAAGTCCTTCAGTGGCGATCACGTCATCAGGCGTGTGAAGGACGCTACTGGGGCATGGACCACCAAAAATGTCCCCATTCCTGCAGCCATCAAGGACTACAACCAGAGCATGGGAGGTGTAGACTTGTCAGACGCTCTTATAGGATACTACAATGTTCTCCACAAGACAATGAAATGGTACAAGACATTTTTCTATCATTTCATTGACATTGCTGTGGTGAATGCCTTCATCCTCCAGAAGGAAATGGCTAAGAGCTGTGGACAGCCCCCCATCTCACAGCTAGCCTTCAGAGAGCTGCTCATCCAGGAGCTTGCTAGCTACAGCAAGTCCACTGTAGCACCTTCTGTCCTCTCTGCTCCAACTAGTAGTGTTCACCTGCCCAGATTCATCTCTGCAGACATGAATGTGCCTCGGGGCAAAAAGGGCACAGTAGGGAGACGTCGTTGTGTTCTGTGTCACAGGAAATGCCCCATCACCTGCACCAGCTGTTCAGTAACCCTCTGCTTTACAGCAGAAAGAGACTGCTATTGGGCATGGCATCAGAAGAACAATATTGTGTAGAGGACTGAGGGTCTTCACAATATTGTACATTATACATTGAATGTGCGTAAATAGTTACCCTTGTTATTTTACATTTTTTCAAATGTTCATTTTGGGGGGGGTGGTATGTTAGAATGGCATTTGAGTGTTTTGTATATAGTAATTTACTTAAAAATGTATCACTGTACCAATTCGGCCACTTGGGTACATTTGGGAAACTTGTGTGGGACACCTGGGTGACTATATGCTCAATGTCATGTAGCTCACTCATTCTTTCTGAAACTTTTTCAGATACTGTTGCCATCTTATGTTCTCCATTCAAACCACCCCAGCATCCTATCTGTATGTTTGGATGTTCTTGTTTCAGTTGAAAGATGATGCAGCAACAATAAAAACAGAAAACGTATGTTTATTTCCTTGTATTTTCTTCTACCAGATCTATGGTGTTATATTCTCCTGCATTAAATTCACATTTACAGAAACTTCAGAGTGTTTTCTTTCAAATGGTACCAAGAATATGCATATCCTTGCTTCTGTGCCAGAGCTACAGGTAGTTAGATTAGGGTATGTCTTCAGGTGGAAATTGCACAAAGTAACCCGAAGAGCTTTTTAATAAGGTAAGGTAGGTTGAAAGGTTGGTCAGTTGTTTGATCGGTCAGTTGGTTGGTCGGGTCTGGCAGCTGACAGACAGAGAAGATGCATAATAAAGGTGTGGTAAAGGAGAGACTGAGTAAGAAAGTAACCATAGCAACAGAGGACATGGTGTCAGCAGCAGCTCTCTACAAAACCTCAAATGTTGCATCACTTCCGGTGGGCCTCAGAGAGACACATCTAGATGGCCTCAAATCTTCCCTTGGACAGATGTAAATGAGCTGTTGGCTAAATCTGGTGCTACGCATCACTTCTCACTTCTGAGACATCTGACACCATTGAAATCAGTAGACATGAAAATTACCAGCACTCTGACTCTGTCCTGCACCAGGAGAGTCTAATGGAGGAGAATCTAGAGAGAGAAAGATTTTTCCATTGCATGAACAGTTACAATTGATTTCCTCCAGCATTTAATCTCACAGCACATTAGTTGTAATGTCTGAGATGAGAGATTCATCATACCTGCTCTTGACGAAGAGTGACCACTGATATCTCCAGATGTCAGGATGTTGTAGAGATGTTTGTGAGGGTTGTGGAGGTGTTTGGGGATGTTGTGAGGGTTGTGGAGGTGTTTGGGGATGTTGTAGAGAGGTTTGGGAGGGTTGTGAAGGTGTTTGCTGGGGATGTTGTAGAGAGCGTTGTGAAGGTGTTTGTTGGGGATATTGTAGAGAGGGTTGTGAAGGTGTTTGTTGTAGAGGGTTGTGAAGGTGTTTGTTGGGGATGTTGTAGAGAGGGTTGTGAAGGTGTTTGTTGGGGATGTTGTAGAGAGGGTTGTGGAGGTGTTTGGGGATGTTGTAGAGAGGTTTGGGAGGGTTGTGAAGGTGTTTGCTGGGGATATTGTAGAGAGGGTTTGTTGGGGATATTGTAGAGAGGGTTGTGAAGGTGTTTGTTGGGGATGTTGGGGATGTTGTAGAGAGGGTTGTGAAGGTGTTGGGGATATTGTAGAGAGGGTTGTGAAGGTGTTTGTTGGGGATATTGTAGAGAGGTTTGGGAGGGTTGTGAAGGTGTTTGCTGGGGATGTTGTAGAGAGGTTTGGGAGGGTTGTGAAGGTGTTTGTTGGGGATGTTGTAGAGAGCGTTGTGAAGGTGTTTGTTGGGGATATTGTAGAGAGGGTTGTGAAGGTGTTTGTTGGGGATGTTGTAGAGAGGGTTGTGAAGGTGTTTGTTGGGGATGTTGTAGAGAGGGTTGTGAAGGTGTTTGTTGGGGATGTTGTAGAGAGGGTTGTGAAGGTGTTTGTTGGGGATGTTGTAGAGAGGGTTGTGAAGGTGTTTGTTGGGGATGTTGTAGAGAGGGTTGTGAAGGTGTTTGTTGGGGATGTTGTAGAGAGGGTTGTGAAGGTGTTTGTTGGGGATATTGTAGAGAGCGTTGTGAAGGTGTTTGTTGGGGATATTGTAGAGAGGGTTGTGAAGGTGTTTGCTGGGGATGTTGTAGAGAGGGTTGTGAAAGTGTGTTCTCTATGTTGATCATTGGAACTCATTTGAAGGTAACCTATACACACAAATGGAAGTATGGAGGTAGTTTTGTGCCCCCAAAAATAAGGGGTTAAATATATGTAAAACAATATAAAATATTACCTGAGCTATTACCTGAGCTTTCTTATATCGCCTAGATATAGGACAGACACTTCAAAACCTTATTACTTAAAACAAATATATATGTATTTTTTCCCAGTTATTAAACATGTTTTTCAATGCATTTCTATGGGCAATATTAGTAAAGCCCAAATTCAATATTTGATTTAAATATATATATATAAATATATATTCAGTACCAGTCAAAAGTTTGGACACACCTACTCATTGCAGGGGTTTTCTTTATTTTAACTTTTTTCTACATTGCCAAGAGTGTTGCAAAGCTGTCATCAAGGCAAAGGGTGGCTACTTTGAAGACTCTCAAACATAAAATATATTTAGATTTGTTTAACACTTTTTTGGTTACTACATGATTCTATATTTCCCCCTTCTGATGACCAGGTGGCGAATCGCATCTCTGCATGTCTGGCAGACATATCAGTGTGGATGACGGATCACCACCTCAAGCTGAACTTCGACAAGACGGAGCTGCTCTTCCTCCCGGGAAGGACTGCCCGTTCCATGATCTCGCCATCACGGTTGACAACTCCATTGTGTCCTCCTCCCAGAGCGCTAATAACCTTGGCGTGATCCTGGACAACACCCTGTCGTTCTCAACTAACATCAAGGCGGTGGCCCGTTCCTGTAGGTTCATGCTCTACAACATCCGCAGAGTACGACCCTGCCTCACACAGGAAGCGGCGCAGGTCCTAATCCAGGCACTTGTCATCTCCCATCTGGATTACTGCAACTCGCTGTTGGCTGGGCTCCCTGCCTGTGCCATTAAACCCCTACAACTCATCCAGAACGCCGCAGCCCGTCTAGTGTTCAACCTTCCCAAGTTCTCTCACGTCACCCCGCTCCTCCGCTCTCTCCACTGGCTTCCAGTTGAAGCTCGCATCCGCTACAAGACCATGGTGCTTGCCTACGGAGCTGTGAGGGGAACGGCACCTCAGTACCTCCAGGCTCTGATCAGGCCCTACACCCAAATAAGGGCACTGCGTTCATCCACCTCTGGCCTGCTCGCCTCCCTACCACTGAGGAAGTACAGTTCCCGCTCAGCCCAGTCAAAACTGTTCGCTGCTCTGGCTCCCCAATGGTGGAACAAACTCCCTCACGACGCCAGGACAGCGGAGTCAATCACCACCTTCCGGAGACACCTGAAACCCCACCTCTTTAAGGAATACCTAGGATAGGATAAAGTAATCCTTCTCACCCCCCCCCCCCTTAAAATATTTAGATGCACTATTGTAAAGTGGCTGTTCCACTGGATGTCATAAGGTGAATGCACCAATTTGTAAGTCGCTCTGGATAAGAGCGTCTGCTAAATTACTTAAATGTAAATGTATATATGTTATTTCATAGTTTTGATGTCTTCACTATTATTCTACAAAGCAGAAAAAAGTAAAAATAATGAAAATCTCTGGAATGAGTAACTGTGTCCAAACTTTGGACTGGTACTGTATATATATATAAATAAATAAATTAGATATTGAATTTGGGCTTTACTAATATTGCCCATAGAAATGCATTTATAACTGGATTCTTCTTCTTTTTTAAGGACTAAGGTTTTGAAGTGTCCAAACTTTTGTCTGGTATTATATATATTTATACCTAAAGGGGTCCTAGAATTAAAAATCAAACAGCTAAATAATCCACAGTATGGCCATCTTAAAACAATTCCAACCAATAAAATACAGCTACATTTGGAGAGGACAGCATTCGGAAAATATTCAGACGCCTTGACTTTTTCCAGATTTTGTTACGTTACAGCCTTATTCTAAAATGTATTAAATTAAGTTTTTCCGTCATCACAATAACCCATAATGACAAAGCAAAAACATGTTTTTAGGAATTTGAACTGAAACACTATATTTACATAAGTATTCAGACCCTTTACTCTGTACTTTGTTGAAGCACATTTGGCAGTGATTACAGCCTCAAGCCATCTTGGGTATGACAACACAAGCTCGGCACAACTGTATTTGGGTAGCTTCTCCCATTCTTCTCTGCAGATCCTCTCAAACTATGTCAGGTTGGGAATGTTGCTGCACAGCTATTTTCAGGTCTCTCCAGAGATGTTCAATCAGGTTTAAGTCCGGGCTCTGGCTGGGCCACTCAATGACATTCAGAGACTTGTCCTGAAGTCACTCCTGTGTTTTCTTGGCTGTGTGCTTAGGGTCGTTGTCCTGTTGGAAGGTGAACCTTCACCCCAGTTTGAGGTCCTGAGATCTCTGGAGCAGGTTTTCATCAAGGATCTCTGTACTTTTCTCTGTTCATCTTTGCCTCAATTGTGACTAGTCTTCCAGTCCCTGCCGCTGAAAAACATCCTCACAGCATGATTCTGCAATCACCATGCTTCACCGTAGGGAGGGTGCCAGGTTTCCTCCAGACGTTACACTTGGCATTCAGGCCATTGTACAATCTTGATTTCATCAGAACAGAGAATCCTGTTTCTCATGGTCTGAGAATCATTTGGGTGCCTTTTGGCAAACTCTAAGTGGGCTGTCATGTGCCTTTTACTGAGGAGTGGCTTCCGTCTGGCCACTCTACCATAAAGGCCTGATTGGTAGAGTGCTGCAGAGCATCTCTTCACAGAGATGTCCAGCCTTTCAAAGCACTTCATGGCTATATACGTGAGTGACATGGGTCGGTAGTCATTTAGGTAGGTTACCTTGGTGTTCTTGGGCACAGGGACTATGGTGGTCTGCTTGAAACATGTTGGTATTACAGACAGGGAGAGGTTGAACATGTCAGTGAAGACAGTTGCCAGTTGGTCAGCGCATGCTCGGAGTACACGTCCTGGTAATCCGTCTGGCCCTGCGTTGTGATCTGAGGACCCATGCCAAACCTTTTCAGTCTCCTGAGGGGGAATAGGGTTTGTCGTATATAGAGCCAAATTATTTTTCACTCAGGAAGCTCGGATAAACAGTGGTTGTATTTGCACTACTGCCACCACCAGGCCTGGAGTCCATTTTGACTTTGTTGATAGCTAGCCGTGCTAGCCGTGTTAGCTAGCTGTCCGGCTAAAGACGTAGCAGCTAGCTGGCTACTGATCAACCTATTGTGTGTATTGAACATTCATATTGGACAGCCTTACCTATAGAATAGCACCACCACCCATCAGCCCATTCTCTTCTTGAAGTCAAAGCCACAGTGTATTGTTGCTATAGGAGTTTATGATTAATAATCCTATTCATTTCAAGCCCCACTAAGATGTCACCATACTATTTTTTTAAAGCCCCACGATGTAAGACATACATCATCAGAGTGGGCCTCCCATTTAAATGTAAACAATGGAGCAAATGCATCACATGTGAACATCACTTGATTATCAGAGGGGTGTATTATGACATCAGATAGAACTACTCAGACATTCCAAATATCACTTGATTATCAGAGGGGTGTATTATGACATCAGATAGAACTACTCAGACATTCCAAATATCACTTGATTATCAGAGGGTGTATTATGACATCAGATAGAACTACTCAGACATTCCAAATCAGGCTTCATCATTGATCCAACCATTTCCAAACTAATGACCGGGCTGATGGAAACAGGATATGCCTGTATACTTTTTCTAAATGCCGACAGACTATTTGTTAGTTCGTTTGACATGGTGGGGTCTTTTTGTGTCAGTAAAAATGTATAAACGAGAAATGGCGGCATTAATCCTTTATGCTATCTTAGTTAACTTGGAGTCACGCGATGATATATTGTGTGGTCCTCCCACTACGACTTGGGAACCCATGCAGTTTATTAGGCTACAGATTAAATAAATGATGAACTTCACAGGGTGGTGAAAGTGCATGTGATGAGCTTGATGCTCCTTTCCAATACATTTTGAGGGTCTTCTTCTGGTGACATGATGATGATTGATGCTTGGTTGCCATTTGACAAATAAAATAATGTCGCTCTATTCCATAATAATCTCATCATGTCGGTAGCCTACCAACACTGTATCTTTGAGCTGTTGGCTACAGTGGACGGGACAAGAGGACTTTTGCTATATAACTCAACAGTTTATCAAAACCATCAGTAGAGTTGAAAATGCGATGGAAACCCATTTAACTTGCATTTTTCATTCAGTACATGGGAATTCAACAGGATTTTTCTTTTTTTTCCGTGCACTACGTCATCACGCAAAGACTTTTATCCGCAATAAACCTGTTTGATGCAAACATTTCCGGTTGGAAAATGTGTATATTGTTTCATGCAGATTTGAGAATATTCACATGAAAATCTGTCGCAAATTACTTGGAAATTCACCTATTCAGGTGGATATTGATCCAACACCTGCCGCTTATTCAAACCAGCCCACTTGGTAAAGACCTCAGTTCAACATTCAGTTTCTCGTTACATTTCTTTGAAACGGATTTAGGTTGCCAGTTGTGTGAAAATTAATAAAAATACCTTGTATAAATCCAATCCGTTTTCCACATTGAATAATCATCATCACATGGATTTGTTTTGTTGAAATCAAATCAAATCAAATGTTATTGGTCAAATACACATGGTTAGCATATGTTATTGGTCACATACCCATGGTTAGCAGATGTTATTGGTCACATACACATGGTTAGCAGATGGTATTGGTCACATACACATGGTTAGCAGATGTTATTGGTCACATACACATGGTTAGCAGATGTTATTGGTCACATACACATGGTTAGCAGATGTTATTGGTCACATACACATGGTTAGCAGATGTTATTGGTCACATACACATGGTTAGCAGATGTTATTGGTCACATACACATGGTTAGCAGATGTTAATGTGAGTGTAGTGAAATGCTTATGAAACACAGCAGCTAAGATGCAATATATAGTGAAGAATAGATAGTGAAGGATACAGTATTTACAGTTGAGGCTAAAGATTACATACACTTAGGTTGGAGTCATTAAAACTCATTTTTCAACCACTCCACACATTTCTTGTGAACAAACTATAGTTTTGGCAAGTCGGTTAGGGCATCTGTGTTAATGACACAAGTCATTTTTCAACAATTGTTTACAGACAGATTATTTCACAATCCCAGTGGGTCAGATGTTTACATACACTAAATTGACTGTGCCTTGAAACAGCCTTGGAAAATTCCAGAAAATTATGTCATAGCTTTCATAGCTTCTGATAGGCTAATTGACATCATTTGAGTCAATTGGAAGAGCACTTGTGTATGTATTTCAAGACCTACCTTGAAACTCAGTGCCTCTTTACTAGACATCATGGAAAAATAAATACAAATCTGCCAAGATCTCAGAAAAAAATGGTAGACCTCCACAAGTCTGGTTCATCCTTGGGAGCGATTTCCAAATGCCTGAAGGCGTCCTCTGGTCTGATGAAACAAAAATAGAACTGTTTGGCCATAATGACCATCGTTATGATCGGAGGAAAAATGGGGATTCTTGCAAGCCGAAGAACACCATCCCAACCATGAAGCACACAGGTGGCAGCATCATGTTGTGGGGTGCTTCGCAGCAGGAAGGACTGGGGCACTTCACAAAATAGATGGCATCATGGGTGAGGAAAATTATGTGAATATATTGAAGCAACATCTCAAGACATCAGTCAGGAAGTTAAAGCTTGGTCGCAAATGGGTCTTCCAAATGGACAATGACGCCAAGCATACTTCCAAAGTTGTGGCAAAATGGCTTAATGACAACAAAGTCAAGGTATTGGAGTGGGCATCACAACGCCCTGACCTTCATGCTATAGAAAACAGATCATTTTTACCCTTTTAAAAATAGTTATAGGGGGAGGTCCGGGGGATGTCTGTCTTTGAAAGGGTTATTGTAATATTTAAGATGTCCCCTTTACTGATGACCTAAACCTAAAAGTCAAGGGGTCTGAATACTTACCAAAGAAACTGTAAGTGATTGAGGAGAGAGCATCATTGCTATATTCTAATTACAATCATTGACCCATAAGGGAACACATGACCAAAGCAATGCGTGACCCATGCAGAATTAAAACAATATTCATCTTAATGAGAAATATAATCGAATAAACAAATGTTTGCATAACCAAAGACATGAAAACGGGTGGGAACATTGTATTTAGCTAGGATTTCATAAGGCCAGGAATGTCATTGAGAATAACAATAGACAATAGTTAATGTTGCTAGTTTAGGGATGAAGATAGTGAAGGTTCATCAATGTTAAGCATGTTTTTAATTTGATGTGGAAACAATGTTTATTCAACCAGTGAGAGGCTTGTAAATGCCCACAGGAAAGTGGAATGAGGAACTCTTTATTGAGACAATCATGAAACAGCAATCTGTGGGTGAGTTGTAGTGGATATTATAATATAAGGATCTGCTGGAGTCCAAGTCAAACCAAGATTCTTTATTTCTGAGCTCAGAGAGAATAACAGTTTGGTATTTGGTATTTTACTAGGATCCCCATTAGCTGTTGCAAAAGCAGCAGCTACCCCTCCTACAGTCAACACAAAACATGACACATAATTGTCACGTCTCTCGTCGGAAAGCATGGACCAAAGCGCAGCGTGGTAAGTGTTCATGATTTTTATTTAATCAAAAAACACTCAAACAAAATAACAAAGAGAAGAACGAACAGTTCTGTAAGGCAAATCAACTATACAGAAAACAACTACCCAAAAAACACAGGTTGAAAAAGGCTGCCTAAGTATGATTCCCAATTAGAGACAACGATAGACAGCTGCCTCCGATTGGGAACCACACTCCGCCAAAAACAAAGAAATAGAAAACATAGAAATAAAGAAACTTGAATTCCTACCCGAGTCACACCCTGGCCTAACCAAAATAGAGAATAAAAAGCCTCTCTATGGCATGACAATAATACAGAACATCAATAGACAAGAACAGAACTACATACATTTTCTAAAAGGCACAAGTAGACTACATATCAATGCATATACACAAACTACCTAAGTCAAATAGGGGAGAGGTGTTGCTTTATCTGTTTTTTGAAACCAGGTTTGCTGTTTATTTATGCTTTGTTTAATGCCAGTGGCAGGCCATTGGTAAAAATAGAAAAGAGTAGAGGGCCTAGAGAGCTGCCCTGCGGTACATCACACTTCATATGTTTGACATTAGAGAAGCTTCCATTAAAAACCCTCTGAGTTCTATTAGATAGACAGCTCTGAATCCACATTATGGCAGAGGTTGAAAAGCCATAGCACAAACATTCTTAAACAACAGGTTATGGACAATAATATCAAAGGCTGCACTGAAATCTAACAATAGAGCTCCCACAATCTTCTTGTTATCAATTTCTCTCAACCAATCATCAGTCATTTGTGTTAGTGCAGTACATGTTGAGTGCCCTTCTCTATAAGCATGCTGAAAGTATGTTGTTCATTTGTTTACAGAGAAATAGCATTACATTTGGTAAAACACCATTTTTTCCAACAGGTTGCTAAGAGCTTGCTGCCAGCTTATAGGTCTGCTGTTAGAACCAGTAAAGGCTGTCCTCAGTAGCTTTCCATCTAAGTTGTCAATGCCAGGAGGTTTGTCATTATTGATCGATAACAATTGTTCCACCTCTCCCACACTAACTTTACAAAATTCATAACTTGCACTGCTTTTCTTTCATGATGTTTTTTTCCATCATTCTTTATATCATTGATCTTGGCTTCCTAATAAAGTTGATTATTTTTGTTGAGTTTGTTCACATCATTTCTCAGTTTGCAGTATGTAAACCAGCCAGATGTGCAGCCAGACTTATTAGCCACTCCTTTTGCCCCAACTCTTTCAAACATACAGTTTTTAAATTCCTCATCAATCCATGGAACAGTTCTAACAGTCAGTACATGTTTATCAATAATTGGAAGAAGCAATTTCATCTGGTAAAAACAGGTCAACACATTATAAGGCAACAATATAAGACAATGGGAGCACTGTGTATGTTCTCTGATAAGATGTGAGTCAATGAGATGTGAAATATCAATATACACGCTAAGAGAAGTCATTTCTCTCTCCTGTGTGGATTCTCTAATGACATTTAAGTGATTGTTATGAGTAACATCTTTTCCCAAAATCTAATCTTCTGTAAGCCTTCTCCTCTGTGTCTCATGTTCTTTCAGGCTTCCAAAATGGGCAAAAGCGTTGCGCCCTGGGAGGAGTGGTAATGCATCTCCCCTGTGTGTATTATCTTGTGCTGTTTCAGGGTCCCTAACTGGTTAAAACACTTGCCACACTGGGAGCAATGGTAAAGCTTCTCCCCTGTGTGTATTCTCTTGTGCTGTTTCAGGGCCCCTAACTGGTTAAAACACTTGCCACACTGGGAGCAGGGGTAAGGCTTCTCCCTGTGTGTATTCTTTTGTGTTTTTTCAGGTCCCCTGTCCCGTTGAAACACTTGCCACACTGGGAGCAGGGGTAAGGCTTCTCCCCTGTGTGTATTCTTTCGTGTTTTTTCAGATCCCCTGCCCAGGCGAAACACTTTCCACACTGGGAGCATTGGTATGGCTTCTCCCCTGTGTGAATTTTCTCGTGAGCTTTCAGGTGTCCTTTCTCGCTATACATCTTTTCACATTGCGAGCAGTGGTAAGGCTTCTCCCCTGTGTGTATTCTCTGGTGTCGTTTCAGCTTCCCCAAATCGTTACAACCCTTTCCACACTGGGAGCATTGGTAAGGCTTCTCCCCTGTGTGCATTCTCTCATGCCGTTTCAGCTCCCCTGACTGGTTGAAACACTTTCCACAGTGGGTGCAGTGGTAAGGCTTCTCCCCTGTGTGTATTCTCTCGTGTTGTTTCACCTTCCACAAATCGTTAAAACGCTTTCCGCAGTGGGAGCAGTGGTAAGGCTTCTCCCCTGTGTGTATTCTCTCGTGTCTTTTCAGCTTCCCCAAATCGTTACAACCCTTTCCACACTGGGAGCAGTGGTAAGGCTTCTCCCCTCTGTGTATTCTCTCGTGCCGTTCCAGCTTCCCCAAATCGTTAAAACCCTTTCCACAATGGGAGCAGTGGTAAGGCTTCTCCCCGGTGTGTATTCTCTCGTGAGTTTTCAGGTTTCCTTTCTGGTTAAAACTCTTTCCACACTGGGAGCAGTGGTATGGCTTCTCCCCGGTGTGTATTCTCTCATGTTGTTTCAGCTCACATAAGTGGTTACAACCCTTTCCACAGTGGGAACACTGGTGTCGTCTTGCTGGTTTGGACGTCCCTGACTCTGGTTCCTCTGAGTCTGGTCTTTCTCCTGCCAAAGACAGTGTTCTTTAAAATAGAGACCCGAATTAAACCTCCACGTGATAAAACGGCCTTGCTACGAGGGTAAATTCTAATCAGATCCCTCAATAACCTAAGGCCAGTTTTAACAATCTCAGTGTGATTTTAAAACAAATGTTGTAGAGTTTCCTGGTAATTACTGACAATGTTTACACTACTTATTTATTCATTCTGTTTTCGTCAGAACACAAAAAACTAAACAGTTCTAGGACACTCAAGACGTCACTGGATTCCAATCGAGCAGGTAGTTCTAAATATATAACTTTAATAGCTGTATGATACAGAATACGACCTACAGTCGTGGCCAAAAGTTTTGAGAATGAAAAATATTACTTTCCATAAAGTTTGCTGCTTCAGTGTCTTTAGATATTTTAGTCAGATGTTACTATGGAATGATGAAGTATAATTACAAGCATTTCATAAGTGTCAAAGGCTTTTATTTACAATGACATGAAGTTGATGCAGTGTCAATATTTGCAGTGTTGACCCTTCTTTTCAAGACCTCTGCAATCCGCACTGGCATGCTGTCAATTAACTTCTGGGCCACATCCTGACTGACGGCAGCCCATTCTTGCATAATAATTACTTAGTTATCACTTTTGCCTTATG
Source organism: Oncorhynchus gorbuscha (assembly GCF_021184085.1). Lineage (NCBI taxonomy): Eukaryota > Metazoa > Chordata > Actinopteri > Salmoniformes > Salmonidae > Oncorhynchus > Oncorhynchus gorbuscha. The sequence continues at coordinate 206,617 of NW_025745709.1, read as the reverse complement.
GCAAGGTGCTCCATCATGCTGGAAAAGGCATTGTTCATCACCGAACTGTACCTGGATGGTTGGGAGAAGTTGCTCTTGGAGGATGAGTTGGTACCATTCTTTATTCATGGCTGTGTTCCAACATTGTGAGTGAGCCCACACCCTTGGCTGAGAAGCAACCCCACACATGAATACCCCAGTCCTCAGCAGTCCAATCCATGTAACTTTTGCAGAATATCAGTCTGTCCCTGATGATTTTCCTGGAGAGAAGTGGCTTCTTTGCTGTCCTTCTTGACACCAAAAGTGTTTGCTTCACTATGCGTGCAGATGCACTCACACCTGCCTGCTGCCATTCCTGAGCTCTGTACTGGTGGTGCCCCGATCCCGCACCTGAATCAACAAGCCTTCTTCACAACAATTGAACCGCTCTCCTTTAAGTTCTTGATGATCCGATAAATGGTTGATTTTGGTGCAATCTTACTGGCAGCTTATCCTTGCCTGTGAAGCCCGTTTTGTGCAAAGCAATGATGACGGCACGTGTTTCCTTGCAGGTAACCGTGGGTAACATATGAAGAACAATGATTCCAAGCACCACCCTCCTTTTGAAGCTTCCAGTTTTGGGGAGATTCTGATATTTTGCATAGAAAATAGTGACTTTGCAATTAATTGCAACTCATCTGCACACTCTTCATAACATTCTGGAGTATATGCAAATTGCCATCATACAAACTGAGGCAGCAGATTTGGTGAAAATTAAAATTAACTTTTGGCCACGACTGTACACACTTCCTTAAACATAAAATAAGTAAATAAGTCATTTTAAGTGGAAGTCCTAAACTTGTTTTTACGTTGAAAACACATAGCACATCAGTAAAATCTCCCCGTTGTTGAAAGGGTTCGACACCTGCTGTTTAAATGGCCCAATTTCTTATTTAGACGTTCACAGATTTTCAACATTTTGACTATCGCTGATGTCATATTTTGGGTAAAGTAAAAAATAAAGTGAAATATTTGGAAAGATGTTCCTCAAACTGATAGCAACTACAATAATTTTTAACATCCCTGTTAGTTAACATTAGTTAGTTAACATTTATTCTCTGCCAAGATAATCCATCCACCTGACAGGTGTGGCATATCAAGGAGCTGATTGAACAGCTTGATTATTACACAGGTGCACCTTGTGCCGGGGAAAATAAAAGGCCACTCAAATATGCAGTTTTGTCACACAAAACACACACAACGTCACTAGTCATGTTTTGCAGCTGTTTCGGGACAGCACTACAGGGATTCTATTCAACTAACTTTAATAACTAGTGTTAATACCTGCCTGGCGCACTAACAAACTTTATCCTTACCCCCCTCTAAAATTACTGCTACAGAATTAGCATAGTAGGCCATGTAATTTAAGGTAATCTGAAATATTTAGGACTGACTTATTCCTTGCCACCCATTCTGAAACACACTGCAGCTCTTTGAAAGTGTTGCTGTCATTTCAGTTTCCGTGGTAGCTGACGTGTACAGTGTTGAGTCATCCGCATACAGACACACTGGCTTTACTCAAATGTTGTTGGCATGTCGTTGGGAAAGATTGAAAAAGGTAGGTGCCAAACAGCTGCCCTGGGGAATTCCTGATTCTACCTTGATTGTGTTGTACAGGCTTCCATTAAAGAACACTCTCTGTGTTCTGTTAGACAGGTAGCTCTGGGGCGGCAGGTAGCCTAGTGGTTAGAGCGGTAGGCCAGTAACCAAAAGGTTGCTGGATCGAATCCCCGAGTTGACATGGTAAAACTCTGTCGTTCGGCCCCTGAACAAGGCAGTCCTAGGCAGTCATTGAAAATAAGAATTTGTTCTTAACCAACTTGCCTAGTTAAATAAAGGTTAGCTTTTTTAAAACTCTTTATCCACAATATAGCAGGGGGTGTAAAGCCATACATGTTTTCAGCAGCAGACTACGATCGATAATGTCAAAAGCCGCACTGAAGTCTAACAAAACAGCCCAAACAATATTTTTATCGTCATCAATTTCTCTCAGCCAATCAGTCATTTTTAAGTGCTGTGTTTATTGAATATCCTTCCCTGATCACAGCTTTCCTCAGCATTAGTTAATTAATTAACAGTGTCTAGAGTTTAGTTTGCCTGTTCAACAGTCTTGTAAAGATAGGGGGGTTAACTGGGACAGGCAATGTAATGTTTTAAGGATAAGTTTTTGTAAAACAAGCACCTTACATTGGATCATCTTGAAACTCTCTCTAAAGCTAACTTTCATCAAGGTTTTATATGGTCTATTGGTTTCCCTCGTTTCATTGGCAGAATCCTTTTTCAGTGTTATGATATTCATAACATCCATATCCACCAGTCTATATTCCTGTCAACTAACAGAACTCCACTGGTTGTCCTGGTAACAGATACCAGTGGGCAGATCTATTGTATTTGTTCAAACTAAACTACAGCACTTACTTTGATGAGTCAAATCTGATCCTTTCATCTCTTCTCCTCCTCTCACAGTTCCACTCAGCCCCGTTGTTTTCCTGCAGTCCACCAGCATCACAGACAACCTCTTCATACCCAGCAGTAAGGTGCGACCGGGAGAGGCACGACACATGGACTCCGGGAGGCTGGAAGGGCTAGCGTTGTCCTGGTAACCATAAAGAGGGGACACAGATGCACATCATTATGGATGCTGATGTCACTGTTGTCATAAAGTGCTCTACAGAAACCCAGCCCAAGCCGATAAAGCAAGCTGTATGCTAGACCAGACCAAGCTGTATGCTAGACCAGACCAAGCTGTACCATCTGGTGTTCTGATCTGGAGAGACTCTTCTCTGCCTCGTCAGCATCAGGATGTTGTTGAGGCTCCCCAGAGGATCCATAATAGTCATGTCTCTTTCCTGTGTGAATGAGAACATCAAACAGATGGTAAACTTATGATCTTCTATTGCAATCACAGAGTCTTACAAGAGGCATTAATATGTCTAAAAAGGGCCTAAAATGGCAAATTTCATCTTGATTTCCTAAAAAAATACTTGTGATGCAAATGTAAAAGGGTTGTTCCACAAAATGGGTGCCTTTTTTTATATTTTAAGTAGAACATACACAGCAATATTGAATTTTAAAAGACTGTTATACTAGATGAGGGGAACTCCGCTCTCTCCACTGGCTTCCAGTTGAAGCTCGCATCCGCTACAAGGCCATGGTGATTGCCTACGGAGCTGTGAGGGGAACGGCACCTCAGTACCTCCAGGCTCTGATCAGGCCCTACACCCAAACAAGGGCACTGCGTTCATCCACCTCTGGCCTGCTCGCCTCCCTACCACTGAGGAAGTACAGTTCCCGCTCAGCCCAGTCAAAACTGTTCGCTGCTCTGGCCCCCCAATGGTGGAACAAACTCCCTCACGACGCCAGGACAGCGGAGTCAATCACCACCTTCCGGAGACACCTGAAACCCCACCTCTTTAAGGAATACCTAGGATAGGATAAAGTAATCCTTCTCACCCCCCCCTTTAAGATTTAGATGCACTATTGTAAAGTGACTGTTCCACTGGATGTCATAAGGTGAATGCACCAATTTGTAAGTCGCTCTGGATAAGAGCGTCTGCTAAATGACTTAAATGTAATGTAAATGTAACTTTAATGTCTAACACATGGAGAATTCAATACTAATTCAATACTAATACTAATTGAAAAGTCGCAAAAGTATATGAACCAATGGCAGATCGACCATTTAACAATTCCTACAGTAAGAACGCCCATTAAAAACCCCACATTAGTTCAACAACTGCATAGTCTGTGTCCCTGTTTTTAAGACAGTACTCACTGGTGTCAATCGGATCTTCTGTCTCCTCCTTTTTCACTCTCAAAACGTCTTCCTCCTTCACGTTTATTAAGATAGCATCCTCTTCCTCACTAAAAGGTTCTTTCTCTTCTTTAACTATAACAGCCTCCTCTTCCTCCTTTTTAATTCTGAAAGATTCTTTCTCCGTACAGCAGACCTCCTCTTCATTAGCAAGGGAGGAGTAGTTCAGTGAGCTCATGGTCAGGGATGTTAGCTAGCTAGCTAGCATTAGCGACTAGCCAAGTGCTAACCTCAGTATCAATCTTTAACAAGTTTGCAAATTGAACAAGCACATTAGGTTAAAGTTCACCAGTAGATACATCAACCGAAATTTGTTTAAAACACTGAGATTAGCTAATGTACAATAACATGGTCTAAAGAATCAATCTTTCAGTTTTATGTTGTCTAACAAGCTACCGAGGTGGTTGTAAGAGTTGGCGCCTGTTCCTGAAGAAGTGTCCCGTCCAGTCCATTATACGTCATCAAGAAGCATCACCTGATAGACGCACATCGCCATCTGCTGGCTGGAGTGGGTAACGCAGTTTGGAAACAATAGGTACTACACTTTGGTATTGGAAAGAACGTCATAATAATTTAACAATAAACTGATATATTTTCTCTTACGTCTTACAAATAATACTTTCCTGTACACAGACGTGGAAGCTTAAAATTAATATGTGGATGATGAATAAATACTTCTACGAATAGGTAGCGTGTTAAAACACATTTCTGTTAATACTCTGTTCATCAGCACTACTTCAAGGTCTCAGAGCAAGTGACGTCACCGATTGAAACGCTATTTCGCGCGCACCGCTAACTAAGCTAGCAGTTTCACATCCGTTACACCAACGGATCAACCTATTGTGTGTATTGAACATTCATACTGGACAGTTTTACCTATAGAGTAGCACCACCACCCATTCTCTTGAAGTCAAAGCCACAGTGTATTGTTGCTATCGGAGTTTTTGATTAATAATCCTATTCATTTCAAGCCCCACTAAGATGTCACCATACTATTCTTTTAAAGCCCCACGATGTAAGACATACATCATCAGAGTGGGCCTCCCATTTAAATGTAAACAATGGAGCAAATGCATCACATGTGAACATCACTTGATTATCAGAGGGGTGTGTTATGACATCAGATAGAACTACTCAGACATTCCAAATATCACTTGATTATCAGAGGGGTGTGTTATGACATCAGATAGAACTACTCAGACATTCCAAATATCACTTGATTATCGGAGGGGTGTATTATGACATCATATAGAACTACACAGACATTCCAAATCAGGCTTCATCCACATCATGAAGGTGGATATTGATCCAACCATTTCCAAAGTAATGACCGGGCTGATGGAAACAGGATATGCCTGTACACTTTTCTAAATGCCGACAGACGATTTGTTACTTCGTTTGACATGGTGGGGTCATTTTGTTTCAGTAAAAAATGTATAAACGAGAAGTGGCGGTCCTTTATGCGCAAATATTGATTTAATAACGATAATATCTTAGTTAACTTGGAGTCACGTGATGATATGTTGTGTGGTCTCCCACTACGATTTGAGAAACCATGCAGTTTATTAGGCTACAGATTAAATAAATGATGAACTTCACAGGGTGGTGAAAGTGCATGTGTTGAGCTTGATGCTCCTTTCCAATACATTTTGAGGGTCTTCATCTGGTGACATGATGATGATTGATGCTTGGTTGCCATTTGACAAATAAAATAATGTCGCTCTCATCCATAATAATCTGATCATGTAGGTAGCCTACTAGCACTGTATCTGTGAGCTGCTGGCTACAGTGCACGGGACAAGAGGACTTTTGCTATATAACTCAACGGTTTTTCAAAACCATCAGTAGAGTTGAAAATGCGATGGAAACCCATTTAAACTTGCATTTTTCATTCAGTACATGGGAATTCAACAGGAAAACATTTTTTTCCCGTGCACTACGTCATCACGCAAAAACTTTTATCCGCAATAAACCTGTTTTATGCAAACATTTCCCGTGGGAAAATGCGTATATTGTTTTATGCAGATTTGAGAATATTCACATGAAAATCTGTCGCAAATTACATATGGAATTTAGCTACTAATGTGGATATTGATCCAACACCTGCCGCTTATTCAAACCAGCCCACTGGGCACAGACCTCAGTTCAACATCTAGTTTCTCGTTACATTTCTTTGAAACGGATTTAGGTTGCCAGTTGTGTGAAAATAAGATGTTATTGGTCACATACACATGGTTAGCAGATGTTATTGGTCACATACACATGGTTATCAGATGTTATTGGTCACATACACATGGTTATCAGATGTTATTGGTCACATACACATGGTTAGCAGATGTTATTGGTCACATACACATGGTTAGCAGATGTTATTGGTCACATACACATGGTTAGCAGATGTTATTGGTCACATACACATGGTTAGCAGATGTTATTGGTCACATACACATGGTTAGCAGATGTTAATGCGAGTGTAGCGAAATGCTTGTGCTTCTAGTTCCGACCATGCAGTAATATCTAACAAGTAATATAACCTAACAATTCCACAACAACTACCTTATACACACAAGTGTAAAGGAATGAATACGAATATGCACATAAAATTACATAAATGAGTGATGGCCGAACGGCATAGCAAGATGCAGTAGATGGTATAGAGTGCAGTATATACATATGAGATGAGTAATGTAGGGTATGAGAACATTATATAAAGTGGCATTATTTAGAGTGGCTAGTGATACATTTAATTACATCAAGGTGGCAAGATGCAGTAGATAGTATAGCGTACAGTATATACATATGAGATGAGTAATGTAGGGTATGTAAACATTATATATAAAGTGGTAATGATGTGTACATCCATTTTTCAATTATTAAAGTGGCTGGAGCTGAGTCATTATGTTGGCAGCAGCCACTCAATGTTAGTGATGGCTGTTTAACAGTCTGATGGCCTTGAGATAGAAGCTGTTTTTCAGTCTCTTGGTCCCCTCTTTGATGCACCTGTACTGACCTCGCCTTCTGGATGATAGCGGGGTGAACTACCCTCTGGAGAGTCTTCCGGTTATGGGCGGAGCAGATGTCGTACCAGGCGGTGATACAGACCGACAGGATGCTCTCGATTGTGCATCTGTAAAAGTGTGTGAGTGTTTTTGGTGGCAAGCCGAATTTCTTCTTCCTGAACTGCGCCTTCTTCACCACACTGTCTGTGTGGGTGGACCATTTCAGTTTGTCCTTGATGTGTACGCTGAGGAACTCAAAACTCTCCACCCTCTCCACTACTGTCCCGTCAATGTAGATACGGGGCTGCTCCCTCTGCTGTTTCCGGAAGTCCACGATCATCTCCTTTGTTTTGTTGACATTGAGTGTGAGGTTATTTTCCTGACACCACACACCAAGGGCCCTCACCTCCTCCCTGTAGGCCACTGTAGTGTCGTCTGCAAACTTGATGATTGAGTTGGAGGCATGCATGGCCACTCAGTTGTGGGTGAACAGGGAGTACAGGAGAGGGCTGAGAAACGCACCCTTGTGGGACCCAGTGTTGAGGATTAGCGGGGTGGAGATGATGTTACCTACCCTCACCACCTGGGAGCGGCCGGTCAGGAAGTCTAGGACCCAGTTGCACAGGGCAGGGTCGAGACCCAGGGTCGTCTGTGGAGACTGCCTACACTGACTACAGAAAGTTATGTTATACGGCCTACAGAATGTTATGTTATACTGCCTACAGGACGTTATGCTATACTGCCTACAGGACGTTATGCTATACTGCCTACAGGACGTTATGCTATACTGCCTACAGGACGTTATGCTATACTGCCTACAGGACGTTATGTTATACTGCCTACAGGAAGTTATGTTATACTGCCTACAGGAAGTTATGCTATACTGCCTACAGAATGTTATGCTATACTGCCTACAGGACGTTATGCTATCTTACCCATGTTCACAGGAGAGCCCACCTGCACTCAGCTGGTCAAGTGCCTTAACAGGAAAAGGATATGACATCACACAGGGAGAATGAGATGGCAGGAGCAATGGTGCCCTGTATGTCCAAGGATTCTCTGGGCCAGATTACTGTAAAAGCACTTTGTGACCACTGCTGAGATTTTTTTTAAAGGCCATAAAAATGTGCTTGATTGATTGTATAAATAGAAGTCCTATTACCAGTCAGATAGGAAGTAGCAGGGAGGCCCTATTACCAGTCAGGTAGGAAGTAGCAGTGAAGTCCTATTACCAGTCAGGTAGAAAGTAGCAGTGAAGTCCTATTACCAGTCAGGTAGGAAGTAGCAGTGAAGTCCTATTACCAGTCAGATAGGAAGTAGCAGTGAGGTCCTATTACCAGTCAGGTAGGAAGTAGCAGTGAGGTCCTATTACCAGTCAGGTAGGAAGTAGCAGTGAGGTCCTATTACCAGTCAGGTAGGAAGTAGCAGTGAAGTCCTATTACCAGTCAGATAGGAAGTAGCAGTGAAGTCCTATTACCAGTCAGGTAGGAAGTAGCAGTGAAGTCCTATTACATTTACATTTAAGTCATTTAGCAGACGCTCTTATCCAGAGCGACTTACAAATTGGTGCATTCACCTTATGACATCCAGTGGAACAGTCACTTTACAATAGTGCATCTAAAACTTAAGGGGGGGGGTGAGAGGGATTACTTATCCTATCCTAGGTATTCCTTAAAGAGGTGGGGTTTCAGGTGTCTCCGGAAGGTGGTGATTGACTCCGCTGTCCTGGCGTCGTGAGGGAGTTTGTTCCACCATTGGGGGCCAGGGCAGCGAACAGTTTTGACTGGGCTGAGCGGGAGCTGTACTTCCTCAGTGGTAGGGAGGCGAGCAGGCCAGAGGTGGATGAACGCAGTGCCCTTGTTTGGGTGTAGGGCCTGATCAGAGCCTGGAGGTACTGAGGTGCCGTTCCCCTCACAGCTCCGTAGGCAAGCACCATGGTCTTGTAGCGGATGCGAGCTTCAACTGGAAGCCAGTGGAGAGAACGGAGGAGCGGGGTGACGTGAGAGAACTTGGGAAGGTTGAACACCAGACGGGCTGCGGCGTTCTGGATGAGTTGAAGGGTTTAATGGCAGAGGCAGGGAGCCCAGCCAACAGCGAGTTGCAGTAATCCAGACGGGAGATGACAAGTGCCTGGATTAGGACCTGCGCCGCTTCCTGTGTGAGGCAGGGTCGTACTCTGCGGATGTTGTAGAGCATGAACCTACAGGAACGGGCCACCGCCTTGATGTTGGTTGAGAACGACAGGGTGTTGTCCAGGATCACGCCAAGGTTCTTGGCGCTCTGGGAGGAGGACACAATGGAGTTGTCAACCGTGATGGCGAGATCATGGAACGGGCAGTCCTTCCCCGGGAGGAAGAGCAGCTCCGTCTTGCCGAGGTTCAGCTTGAGGTGGTGATCCGTCATCCACACTGATATGTCTGCCAGACATGCAGAGATGCGATTCGCCACCTGGTCATCAGAAGGGGGAAAGGAGAAGATTAATTGTGTGTCGTCTGCATAGCAATGATAAGAGAGACCATGTGAGGTTATGACAGAGCCAAGTGACTTGGTGTATAGCGAGAATAGGAGAGGGCCAAGAACAGAGCCCTGGGGGACACCAGTGGTGAAGAGCGCGTGGTGAGGAGACAGAACGACAAATAGCTGGCTAGCGAACCTAGAAAATCGCTCTAGACTACACAATTATCTTTGATACAAAGACGGCTATGTAGCTAGCTATGTAGCTAGCTACGATCAAACAAATCAAACCGTTGTACTGTAATGAAATGAAGTGAAAATGTGATACTACCTGTGAATGCGACCGGGTAGTTGAGTTCTATACAGAAGACGTTGGCTAGCGTTGGCTAGCTAGCAGAGTCTCCTACGTTAAGGACGACAAATAGCTGGCTAGCTAACCTCGGTAAATTAAGATAATCACTCTAAGACTACACACTCTACACACTCTAAACCTAAACAACACAATTATCTTGGATACGATGATACGAAGGCAGCAAAGACAGCTATGTAGCTAGCTAACACTACACTAATCAAGTCGTTCAGTTGAGTGTAATAGTTTCTCCAGTGCAGCTAATCAGTGGACGTTAGCTAGCTGGCTAGTGAAGACTACGTTAGGACGGCGAAATACGATAATTACGCAATTATCTTTGATACAAAGACGGCTATGTAGCTAGCTGAGAAGAAATTGCTAAGATTAGACAAATCAAACCGTTGTGCTATAATGAAATATAATGAAAAAGTTATACTACCCGCGGGAGCGAAGTGCAGATGCGACCACTCGCTCCAACCGGAACCGGAAGGCGATTACCAGTCAGGTAGGAAGTAACAGTGAAGTCCTATTACCAGTCAGATAGGAAGTAGCAGTGAAGTCCTATTACCAGTCAGGTAGGAAGTAGCAGTGAAGTCCTATTACCAGTCAGGTAGGAAGTAGCAGTGAAGTCCTATTACCAGTCAGATAGGAAGTAGCAGTGAAGTCCTATTACCAGTCAGGTAGGAAGTAGCAGTGAAGTCCTATTACCAGTCAGATAGGAAGTAGCAGTGAAGTCCTATTACCAGTCAGGTAGGAAGTAGCAGTGAAGTCCTATTACCAGTCAGGTAGGAAGTAGCAGTCCTACTACTACACAAAATGTCCCCTGTCATTGGATTTAGGTTGCCAGTTCGGTGAAAATAAAAAATACCTGTGTTCATGGCTTTTTACAAATCCAATCAGTTTTCCACAATAATCAAACATCACATAGATTTGTTTTGTTGAAATGACGTGGAAACAAAGTTAATTCAACCAGTGGGAGGCTTGTAAATGACCCCAGGAAAATAAAACAAAGAACTCTTCATTGAGACAATGATAAACAGCAATCCGTGGGAGAATTGTGGTGGATATTATAAAATAAGGATCTGCTGGAGTCCAAGTCAAACCAAGATTCTTTATTTCTGAGCTCAGAGAGAATAACAGAGTTACACAGCGCAGTGTAGACAGTCTGAATTCCTGAAGCATTGAGTGATTAGCACATATCTTTATAGTTTCCTGTTCCTGGGAGGGACTTTATTCATACAAAAGACGGAGATGCAGCTGGTTTGCAACGCAGGATGATACTCCCAGGAACAGGAGATTATAATAGGTCAGTTTCACAAGGTTAGTCACATACTCAGATATGTGCTCAGATATGTGGACACATACAATTAACATTTTGCATTACAGACACTGTGAACATTTTAATGTCATTAAATCATCAGTGGGCCAACAATGTAAATGTCAACAATGGAGCAAATGCATCACATCCAAATATCACTTGATTATCTGTAGTGCTGGACAAATGACACAGCCCAGATAAACACACACAGTCAGAGTTTAAAAAAGGACCATTTAAACACATGGAATCTGATTTACTCTATATACTCCATATTCAATTCATATTTTCCAATAAAAACATACAACTATATGTTTACGTATACTTTGTACAATTCAATTTCATACGTTAAAAACAGGTAAACACATTCTCAATCAACAATATAAGACAATTGGAGCACTGTGTACGTTCTCTGATGAATTTTAAGTCAATGTGATGTAAAATATAAATCTACACACCAGAATAATGTGATGTTAAATATCAATATTCACACTGGGAGAAGTAATTATTCTCTCCTGTGTGGATTCTCACGTGACTTTTAAGTGACTGTGATGAGAAATATGTCTTCCCACAGTCTAAGCATTTGTAAAACTTCTACCCTGTGTGTATTCTCTCATTTTTGTTCCAAGAAACTTTTCTGTTTAAAACATTTTTCACACTGGCAACACCCCTGTGTGTATTCTCTCATGTTTTTTACGATCCCCTGACTGGTTGAAGCACTTTCCACACTGGGAGCAGTGGTAAGGCTTCTCCCCTGTGTGTATTCTCTCGTGTCTTTTCAGACTCCCTAACTGGTTAAAACTCTTCCCACACTGGGAGCAGTGGTAAGGCTTCTCCCCTGTGTGTATTCTCTCGTGATGTTTCAGGGACCTTATTAGGTTAAAACACTTGCCACACTGAGAGCAGTGGTAAGGTCTCTCTCCTGTGTGTATTCTCTCATGATTTTTGAATTCCCCTAAATGGTTAAAAGTCTTTCCACACTGGGAGCAGTGGTAAGGTTTCTGCCCTGTGTGTATACGCTCATGATATTTGAGGGAGTGTAACCGATTAAAACTCTTCCCACACTGGGAGCAGTGGTAAGGCTTCTCCCCGGTGTGTATTATCTCATGTTGCTTCAAGGCCCCTAGCAGGATAAAACACTTGCCACACTGAGAGCAACGGTAAGGTTTCTCCCCTGTGTGTATTCTCTCGTGTATTTTCATGTTACCTGCCTGGCTAAAACTCTTTCCACACTGGGAACAGTGGTAAGGCTTCTCCCCTGTGTGTATTCTCTCGTGTAGTTTCAGCGCCCCCAAATTGTTACAACCCTTTCCACACTGGGAGCAGTGGTAAGGCTTCACCCCTCTGTGTATTCTCTCGTGTCGTTCCAGCTTCCCCAAATCATTAAAACGCTTTCCACACTGGGAACACTGGTGTCTTCTTGCTGGTTTGGACATCCCTGGCTCTGGTTCCTCTGAGTCTGGTCTTTCTCCTGCCAAAGACAGTGTTAAAAAAAATAGAGACCCAAATGAAACCTCCACATGATGAAACAACAGTGTTACGAGAGTAAATCCGAATCAGATCTCTCTGTTTTAACAATCTTAGTATGATTTTAAAACAAATGTAGAGCTTCCTGGTAATTACTGATATGTTTACACTACTTATTTTAGTCATCCTGTTTTACAAGTCAGAACACAAACTAAACAGTTCTAGGACACAGACGTCGCTGGATTCCAATCGAGCAGGAAGTTCTAAATATATAACTTTCATAGCTGTATGATACAGAATGCGACCTACACACTTCCTTAACTTCTTCGATATAGGGGCGCTTATATGGCTGTTAATGCGCCAGGAATGAGCCTACACTTTCTGTCGTTTCCCCAAGGTGTCTGCAGCATTGTGACGTATTTGTAGGCATATCATTGGAAGATTGACCATAAGAGACTACATTTACCAGGTGCCCGCTTGGTGAAAAGGTAAATGATTTTATTTGAATGCTTTTCTTGTTTTTGTGAAAATGTTGCCTGCTGAATGCTAGGCTTAATGATGTGCTAGCTATCAATACTCTTAAACAAATGCTTGTGTAGCTATGGTGGAAAAGCATATTTTGAAAATCTGAGATGACAGTGTTGTTAACAAAAGGCTAAGCTTGTGAGCCAATATATTTATTTCATTTCATTTGCGATTTTCATGAATAGTTAACGTTGCGTTATGGTAATGAGCTTGAGGCTGTGATTATGCTCCCGGATACGGGATTGCTCGACGCAAGAAGTTAAACATAAAATAACTAAAGAAGTAATTTTGTGTGATAGTCAAAAACTTGGTTTTTACATCAAAGACACAAAGCACATCAGTAACATCTCTCAGTTGTTGAAAGGGTTTGACACCTGCTGTTTAAATGGACCGATTTCTTATTTAGACGTTCACAGGTTTTCAACATTTTGACTATCGCTGATGTCATATTTTGGGTAAAGTAAAAAATAAGGTGAAATATTTGGAAAGATGTTCCTAAAACTGATAGTAACTACAATAAACAAATTATAAACGCAACATGTAAAGTGTTGGATGTTTAATGAGCTGAAACAAAAGAAAGCATAATTTTTTCATCCCTGTTAGTTAACATTTATTCTCTGCCAAGATAATCCATCCTCCTGACAGGTGTGGCATATCAAGAAGCTGATTGAACAGCTTTATTATTACACAGGTGCACCTTGTAATACTTTTTATCGAACATCGAACAGCTTTGATGGGTACTCTCTCATCTGTGTCTATGGGACTGAGTTGGGCCTCTGGAGCTTGAGCTGACAATTGATTCATGACTTACTGATAAAAAACCTACAGCCAGGTTGAGGGGTTAAAACAACACCAGGTGCAGATGACCACAGGATGAACCCAGGATGGGTTGTGATGCCCCCCAATCAGCATGGGAGGGGTGGAACCAGCCCTGACTAAGCATTTATAAGAGCTCTGTTTTTCATTCAAGGTTAAGCTCTCAGCAACATACTCAAGAGTGTGGGGTCAACAGCTTCATTATTTCAATAATTAATCAATATTAAATAAAAAATGATTGTTTGAAGAAATAACAAAGTCTCTCTCAGTATGATGAATTTCCATGGCAATGCCCGCTGCGACAATTTATTTTATTTAGACGTTCACAAATTTTGTACATTTTGACTATCACAAATGTCATGATATTTTGTGTAAAGAAAAAAATAATTTTGTGGTAGATGTTGCTACAAAATATATAAAACACAACATGTAAAGTGTTGGTCCCATGTTTCATGAACTGAAATAAAAGACCCCAGAATTTTTCCATAAGCAAAGGAGCTTATTTCTCAAAAATATTGTGCACAAATTTGTTTACATTCCTGTTAGTGAACATTTCTCCTTTGCCAAGATAATTAATCCACCTGACAGGTGTGGCATGTAAATGTAAAGTCCATAGATTATGGCCTAATTTATTCCTTTACAATGACTGACTCAAAATAACTGTAAATTGTTGAAATTGTTGTTTATATTTTCGTTCAGTATACACACACAGTGCATTCATTAAGGATCCAGACCCCTTCAACTTTTCCAAATTTTGTTATATTTCAGCATTATTCTAAAATTCAAAAAAAAAATCCCCCTCGCCAAACTAAACTCATCAAAAAAAAGAACATCCTCTCATTGTCAACTGCGTTTATTTTCAGCAAACTTAAGATCGGTCCAACAGGTCCCAGACGTGCTCAATTGGATTGAGATCCGGGCTCTTCGCTGGCCATGGCAGAACACTGACATTCCGCTCTTGCAGGAAATCACACACAGAACGAGCAGTTTGGCTGGTGGCATTGTCATGCTGGAGGGTCATGTCAGGATGAGCCTGCAGGAAGGGTACCACGTGAGGGAGGAGGATGTCTTCCCTGTAACACACAGCGTTGAGATTGCCTGCAATGACAACAAGTTCAGTCTGATGATGCTGTGACACACCGCCCCTTCACCTCCAAATCGATCCCGCTCCAGAGTACAGGCCTCGGTGTAATGCTCATTCCTTCGACGATAAACGCGAATCCAACCATCACCCCTGGAGACAAAACCGTGACTTGTCAGTGAAGAGCACTTTTTGCCAGTTTTGTCTAGTCCAGTGACGGTGGGTTTGTGCCCAGAGGTGACGTTGTTGCCGGTGATGTCTGGTGATGACCTGCCTTTCAACAGGCCTACAAGCCCTCAGTCCAGCCTCTCTCAGCCTATTGCGGACAGTCTGAGCACTGATGGAGTGATTGTGCATTCCTGGTGTAACTTGGGCAGTTGTTGTTGCCATCCTGTACCTGTCCCGCAAGTGTGATGTTCGGTTGTACAGAGCCGGGGCAGGTGTTATTACACTGGCACTGCGAGGATGATAAGCTGTCCATCCTGTCTCCCTGTAGCGCTGTCTTAGGCGTCTCACAGTACGGACATTGCAATTTATTGTCCTGGCCACATCTGCAGTCCTCATGCCTCCTTGTAGCATGCCTAAGGCACGTTCACACAGATGAGCAGGGATCCTGAGCATCTTTCTTTTGGTGTTTCCAGAGTCAGTAGAAAGGCCACTTTAGTGTCCTAAGTTTTCATAACTGTAACCTTAATTGCCTACCATCTGCAATGCTGTTTGTGTCTTAACGACCGTTCCACAGGTGCATGTTCATTAATTGTTTATGGTTCATTGAACAAGCACGGGAAACAGCGTTTAAACCTGTTAGGGATAAGGGGCAGCATTTTCACTTGAATTAATTGCGTGCCCATAATGAACTGCATCCTACTCTGTCCTAGATGCTAATATATGCATATTATTATTACTATTGGATAGAAAACAGATGTCAACAGTCAGTAGAACGTGGAATGAAGCCTCTCGTGTGATGTGGGACTTGATGGAAGGGGAATGAGTCAGTGGTCTGTCAGAATGCCCGTTCCTGGTTGCGCACATTACTGTTGATATCGCGTTCCATTACTCTGCAGACAAAAAACGAATGCTCTGGTTGGAACGTTATTGGATATATATGATAATAACATCCTGAAGATTGATTCTCTACTTAGTTTGACCAGTTTATTTGACCTGGAATATAACTTTTTGAAGTTTTTGTCCGAGTTCGCCTGGACCAGCGCCAGCTTTTGGACATGTGAACTAACCGTGCTAGCAAAAGTAGCTAATTGGACACTAGTAATGGACATTATGGAACAAAACAATGATTTATTGTGGAACTCTGACTCCTTGCACTGCATTCTGATGAAATATCAAAGGTAAGGGAATATTTATGACGTAATTTCGTATTTCTGTTGACTCCATGGCGGAGAAATTTTGTTAACCACGTTTCCATCCAATTCTGTGCATAATACTTGTATCTTTTATTAAAGTTAATATGAGTATTTCTCTAACTTGATGTGGCTCTCTGAAAAATTCGCCGGATATTTTCGAGGCACAACATAACTGACCATAAAGCGCCAATGTAACCTGAGATTTTTGGATATATATATATGAACTTTTTTGAACATAACATACATGTATTGTGTAACATGAAGTCCTATGAGTGCCATCTGATGAAGATCAAAGTTTAGTGATTAATTTTCTCTATTTTTGCTTTTTGTGACTCCTCTCCTTGGCTGGAATATGGCTGTGTGTGTTTTTGTGACGAGGCTCTGATCTAACATAATTATATGGTGTACTTTCGCTGTAAAGCTTTTTTGAAATCGGACACGATGGGGAGATTAACAACAGGTTAAGCTTTAATTTGGTGTATTGCACTTGTGAATGCATGAAAGTTACATATTTCAAAAAATATTGTTGAATTTCGCGCTCTGCCTTTTCAGCGGAATGTTAGCCATAAGAAGTTCAGACTCCATAATGTTTCATCATTAGATGCTACAGGCCTCCTTTAAGACTCCATAATGTTTCATCATTAGATGCTACAGGCCTCCTTTAAGACTCCATAATGTTTCATCATTAGATGCTACAGGCCTCCTTTATACTCCATGTTTAAAATGTGTCTGGAAGCGCTACTCTATTCTACTCTCATCCTTTCAGTTTTAATAATATTTAATAATAATAATGTTATAATAGGTAATAACTAACTTTAATAACTAGGGTTAATACCTGCCTGGCGCCCCAACAAAATATTTCTTTACCCCCCTCTAACAATACCTGCTACAGAATTAGCATAGTAGGCCATGTAATTTAAGGTAATCTGAAATATTTAGGACTAACTTATTCCTTGCCACCCATTCTGAAACTCACTGCACCTCTTTGTAAGTGTTGCTGTCATTTCAGTTTCCGTGGTAGCAGACGTGTACAGTGTTGAGTCATCCGCATACAGACACACTGGCTTTACTCAAATGTCGTTGGCATCTTTGATGAAAACCTGCTCCAGAGCAGAACCTGCTGCTTGAACAGAGCTCTGAGTAGAGGTTCTGAATACTTAGGTAAATGTAATATTTCAGTTTTGTATTTAAAAAAAAATAATAATTAGCAAAAATATCAAACAAAAATGTTTTTGCTTTGTCAGTATGGGGTATTGTGTTTATAGAATAAGGTCAGTATGGGGTATTGTGTTTATAGAATAAGGTCAGTATGGGGTATTGTGTTTATAGAATAAGGTCAGTATGGGGTATTGTGTTTATAGAATAAGGTCAGTATGGGGTATTGTGTTTATAGAATAAGGTCAGTATGGGGTATTGTGTTTATAGAATAAGGTCAGTATGGGGTATTGTGTTTATAGAATAAGGTCAGTATGGGGTATTGTGTTTATAGAATAAGGTCAGTATGGGGTATTGTGTTTATAGAATAAGGTCAGTATGGGGTATTGTGTTTATAGAATAAGGTCAGTATGGGGTATTGTGTTTATAGAATAAGGTCAGTATGGGGTATTGTGTTTATAGAATAAGGTCAGTATGGGGTATTGTGTTTATAGAATAAGGCTGTAATCTAACAAAACGAGGAAAAAGTCAAGGGGTCTGAATACTTTCCGGAGGCACTGTACTCTCTTCGTTAGGGGCGGAGTCTAGGGAGATCCAATCAAACAACATCTGTCACGAAACAGCAAATAGCAGACGACTCCACTTCCTATATAAGGGACATAGTCGCTCCCATCTTCACATCTAAGTACATGTTTGTCTTCCATGTGTGAAAGGTAACCTGGTGAATATCATAGAACCAGGGTTCTGTTAGGTAACCTGGTGAATATCATAGAACCAGGGTTCTGTTAGGTAACCTGGTGAATATCATAGAACCAGGGTTCTGTTAGGTAACCTGGTGAATATCATAGAATCAGGGTTCTGTTAGGTAACCTGGTGAATATCATAGAACCAGGGTTCTGTTAGGTAACCTGGTGAATATCATAGAACCAGGGTTCTGTTAGGTAACCTGGTGAATATTATAGAATCAGGGTTCTGTTAGGTAACCTGGTGAATATTATAGAATCAGGGTTCTGTTAGGTAACCTGGTGAATATCATAGAACCAGGGTTCTGTTAGGTAACCTGGTGAATATCATAGAACCAGGGTTCTGTTAGGTAACCTGGTGAATATCATAGAACCAGGGTTCTGTTAGGTAACCTGGTGAATATCATAGAATCAGGGTTCTGTTAGGTAACCTGGTGAATATCATAGAACCAGGGTTCTGTTAGGTAACCTGGTGAATATCATAGAATCAGGGTTCTGTTAGGTAACCTGGTGAATATCATAGAATCAGGGTTCTGTTAGGTAACCTTCCGTTCTATTTCAATGACTTGTTAGTCTCTCACTTTGGGGATATAGTCAACAGCCATAGAGCTCATATACTCTCTGATGCCAAGTCTAGACAGGATCATCCCGCAGGTCCCCACTCTACTCACCGTATGTGTAGTGATGTCCAGTCAGTAGAACCTCATGAAGGTACATCACCACAACATGCTGCATTACAGATCTCTTGAACAAAGATGCCTTTGAACAAGGCCTATGATGTAGCCATACCTCTGGTGGATTGAGCCATCAAGCCCTCTGGAGGTGTCAGATCCTTGCTGTAGAACCTCATGAAGGTACGGGGTGGAACTCATTATACGGATGTAATGGCTAAAGTAAAAGGTTTTAAACAAGATAAATCTCATTTCTATTCTTTCCAGCGGCTCCAACAGCAGAAATGGCCTCAAGCACAAGATAAAAATCCCAGGATGGGACGAGCTGTTTGGGTACCGGGAGGTGACCCTTCATAAAACAACAGATCAGGGGGTTCCACTGTATCGTTGTTGCAGCCTAAATGGCCAAACACACCTTTAGAGTTGAAAAGGCTTCCCTTCCTCAGAAAGCAGCTCTGAAACAGAGCAACAAAGGGACTGATTTGTTTCTGATCTCAGCATCTGTTAAATACACAGACCCCTTATTGTGCTGTAGTGAGTGTGTGGCTCTAGCACTCTGAATAGAGTTCATTATCAAGGAGGACGGTCACGTGTGTTGAGAAGTAGAGGATCACTAGTTTGAGTCCAGTATGGGAACAGAGGAGGAAACTAAACTGTTAGCAGCACACTGGCGTCATTTACACATGAAATCAATAAAGTTAATAATTTCCAAATGAAACCATGTTCTTTAAGGTCTATATAGTATATATATTAAACCATGTTCTTTAAGGTCTATATAGTATATATATATATATATTAAACCATGTTCTTTAAGGTCTATATAGTATATATATATATTAAACCATGTTCATTAAGGTCTATATAGTATATATATATATTAAACCATGTTCTTTAAGGTCTATATAGTATATATATATATTAAACCATGTTCTTTAAGGTCTATATAGTATATATATATATTAAACCATGTTCATTAAGGTCTATATAGTATATATATATATATATATTAAACCACGTTCTTTAAGGTCTATATAGTATATATATATATTAAACCATGTTCTTTAAGGTCTGTATAGTATATATATATATTAAACCATGTTCATTAAGGTCTATATAGTATATATATATATATATATTAAACCATGTTCTTTAAGGTCTGTATAGTATATATATATTAAACCACGTTCTTTAAGGTCTATATAGTATATATATATTAAACCATGTTCTTTAAGGTCTATATAGTATATATATATTCAACCATGTTCTTTAAGGTCTATATAGTATATATATATTAAACCATGTTCTTTAAGGTCTATATAGTATATATATATTAAACCATGTTCTTTAAGGTCTGTATAGTATATATATATATATATATATATTAAACCATGTTCTTTAAGGTCTATATAGTATATATATATTAAACCATGTTCTTTAAGGTCTATATAGTATATATATATTAAACCATGTTCATTAAGGTCTATATAGTATATATATATATATATTAAATCATGTTCATTAAGGTCTATATAGTATATATATATATGAAACCATGTTCTTTAAGGTCTATATAGTATATATATATATTAAACCATGTTCTTTAAGGTCTATATAGTATATATATATATTAAACCATGTTCTTTAAGGTCTATATAGTATATATATATATTAAACCATGTTCTTTAAGGTCTATATAGTATATATATATATTAAACCATGTTCTTTAAGGTCTATATAGTATATATATATTAAACCATGTTCTTTAAGGTCTATATAGTATATATATATTAAACCATGTTCTTTAAGGTCTATATAGTATATATATATTAAACCATGTTCTTTAAGGTCTATATAGTATATATATTAAAGCATGTTCATTAAGGTCTATATAGTATATATATATTAAAGCATGTTCATTAAGGTCTATATAGTATATATATATTAAACCATGTTCATTAAGGTCTATATAGTATATATATATTAAACCATGTTCTTTAAGGTCTATATAGTATATATATATTCAACCATGTTCTGTTAAGGTCTGTATGTTGGAGTTCAGGCTTCATTTGACCTGATAAAGTAGGAAATTAATTTAATTTTGTCCATTACAGAGATGGAGGCCAAGACAACAAAAAAAAGAAGCTTGTTTTAAAATATATATTTGCCAGTTTAACAAGTCCTGTAGATCAAATGTTAATGAAGCAATACAGACCACATTGAAGTGTCTGGGGTTTAGTTTGCCTCTTCTAGAGTCTAGTAAAGAGAGGGGGGATGACTGGGACAGGCAATGTAACAGCCATAATGTATTTAGGGAAGGTTTCTGGAAAACAAGCACCTTACATTGGTTCATTTTGAAACTTTCTCTCTAAAACTAACTTTCATCAAGGTTTTATATGGTCTATTGGTTTCTCTCTTTTCATTGGCAGAATCCTTTTTCAGTGTTATGATATTCATAACATCCATATCCACCAGTCTATCTTCCTGTCAACTAACAGAACTCTGCTGGTTGTCCTGGTAACAGATACCAGTGGGCAGATCTATTTTATTTGTTCAAACTAAACTACAGCACTTACTTAGATCAGTCAAATCTGATGCTTTCTTCTCTTCTCCACCTCTCACAGTTCCACTCAGCCCCGTTGTTTTCCTGCAGTCCACCAGCAGCACAAACAATCTCTTCATACCCAGCAGTAAGTTGCTACTGGGAGAGACCCGACATGGGGACTCCGGGAGAGAGGAAGAGCTAGTGTTGTCCTGGTAACCATAAAGAGGGGACACAGACGCATATCATTAATGTCACTGTTGTCATAAAGTGCTTTACAGAAACACAGCCCAGACCCAGAGAGAGCAAGCTGTATGCTAGACCAGACCAAGCTGTATGCTAGACCAGACCAAGCTGTACCATCTGGTGTTCTGATCTGGAGAGACTCTTCTCTTCCTCGTCAGCATCAGGATGTTGTTGAGGCCCCCCAGAGGATCCACGATAGTCATGTCTCTCTCCTGTGTGAACAAGAACATCAAACAGATAGTGAACTTATGACCTTCTATTAAAATCATAGGGTCTTAGACGAGGCATTAGTCGCTCTAAACAGGCCCTAAAATGCAAATGTTAAAGGGTAGTTCCACAAAATGGGTGCCTTTTGCGTCCCTTTGATAATTAAAGTTTAAATTATGCTCCAATATTGCATTTTAAAAGCCTGTTATACTAGATGAGATGCACTTTAATGTAGACCACGTGGAGAATTTAATAAATCTAATTTAAAAGATCCAAAAATATATGTACCAAAGGCAGATTGACCCTTTAACAATTTATAAAGTACTGAATAACATATTCAAGTGTAGAACTTCAGTAGAATGTCCCTTAAAACCCCACATTAGTTCAACAACTGCATAGTTTGTGTCCCTGTTGAAGACAGTACTCACTGGTGTTAATCAGATATGCTGTCTCCTCCTCTTTCACTCTCAAAACGTCTTCCTTCTTCACCTCTTCTGCGAGAGCATCCTCTTCCTCTCTAAAATGTTCTTCCTCAATAACATCATCTTCTTCTTTCACGACAATGTTTAGCCCCAAAGCTTCATTCTGCATACAGCAGACCTCTTCTTTAGCAGGGGAGGAGTAGTTTAGTGAACTCATGGTCCGGGATGTTAGCTAGTTAGCATTAGCGACTAGCCTAGTGCTAGGCTCAGTATCAATATTTAACAACTTTGCAAATTGAACAAGCAAAATAGGTTAAAGTTAACCAGTTGATATGTCAAATGAACTGCGTTAACAGCACAGAGATTAGCTAATGTACAATAACATGGTCTAAAGAATCAATCTTTCAGTTTTATATTGTCTAGCAGGCTACCGAGGTGGTTGTAAGAGTTGGCGCCTGTTCCTGAAGAAGTGTCCCGTCCAGTCCATTATACGTCACGCAAGTAGCATCACCTGAAAGACGCTCATCGCCATCTGCTGGCTGGAGTGGGTAACGCAGTTTGGAAACAATAGTTACTACACTTTTTGCATTGGATAGAGCATCATAATAATTTAACAATAAGCTGATATATTTTCTCTTACGTCTTACAAATAATTATTTCCTGTACACCGAAGTAGAAGCTTAATGAAT
Source organism: Oncorhynchus gorbuscha (assembly GCF_021184085.1). Taxonomy (NCBI): domain Eukaryota; kingdom Metazoa; phylum Chordata; class Actinopteri; order Salmoniformes; family Salmonidae; genus Oncorhynchus; species Oncorhynchus gorbuscha. Next base: position 183,746 of record NW_025745709.1, on the reverse strand, counting down.
TTGTAAATGATGAATAAATACTGTGTTTTAATACACATTTGCTCTGTTCATTTTTCACATTCGTTTTTATCTAAATGTGACGGTACTAATCCCTTAAAGCTACGCTCTTTAAGATACAAATCATCCTGTACAGCTTCTACCCCCAAGCCATAAGCCTGCTGAACAGCTTCTACCCCCAAGCCATAAGCCTGCTGAACAATTAATTAAATGGCCACCAGACTATTTACATTGACCCCTCCATTTGTTTTGTCCACTGCTGCTACTCACTGTTTATTATCTATGAAATGTCACTTCACCCCTACCTACATGTACAAACTACCTCGACTAACCTGTACCCCCGCACATTGACTCGGTACCAGTAGCCCCTGTATATAGCCTTGTTATTGTTATTTTATTGTGTTACTTTTATTATTTTTTACTTTTTAGTTCATTTGCTCAAATTTTCTTAACTCTTCTTGAACTCTATTGTTAGTTAAAGGGCTTGTAAGTAAACATTTCACGGTAAGGTCTACACTTGTTGTATTTGGCGCATATGACAAATACATTTTGATTTTATTTGACAAATTCAAGTATGTTTATCCCGTTTTTTTCTGTTTAAGAAACCTTTGTCAACAGAATCGTCAGAATGAATACACCACAGTTCACTTTCATAACAGCCACGTTGTATTCCTTCTCTCCTCCTCTCACCAGACCAATTTGATGCAGTGTACAGCGTATGATCTGAGCATGAACAGGCTGACCCCCACCCCTTCAACCTCTGCAGCAATGCTGGCAGCACTCATACGTCTATTTCCCAAAGACAACCTCTGGATATGACGCTGAGCACGTGAACTCAACTTCTTTGGTCGACCATGGCGAGGCCTGTTCTGAGTGGAACCTGTCCAGTTAAACCTCTGTATGGTCTTGTCCACCGCGCTGCAGCTCAGTTTCAGGGTCTTGGCAACCTTCTTATAGCCCAGGCCTTCTTTTTTTTCAGATCCTCAGAGAGTTCTTTGCCTACAGGTGCCACGTTGAACTTCCAGTGACCAGTCAGTATGAGGGAGTGTGAGAGCGATGACACCAAATTTAACACACCTGCTCCCCATTCACACCTGAGACCTTGTAACACGAACGAGTTACATGACACCGGGGAGGTTGGCTTATTGGGCCCAATTTGGACATTTTCACTTAGGGGTGTACTCACTTTTGTTGCCAGCGGTTTAGACATTAATAGCTGTGTGTTGAGTTATTTTGAGGGGACAGCAAATTTACACTGTTTTACAAGCTGTACACTCACTACTTTACATTTTAGCAAAGTATCCTTTCTTCAGTGTTGTCACATGAAAAGATATACTCAAATATTTACAAAAATGTGAGGGGTGTACTCACTTTTGTGATATACTGTATATGCACACAGGTCGAGGGAAACATTACCATTCCTGTTTGTAAGGCAGAACACAGGATCCGCGTCGCGAAAACATATTCTTGGTCGTACTGATGGTGAGTTGACGCTGATCTTATATTCAGTAGTTCTTCTCGACTGTATGTAATGAAACCTAAGATGACCTGGGGTACTAATGTAAGAAATAACACGTAAAAAAAAAAAAAAGCTGCATAGTTTCCTAGGAACGCGAAGCGAGGCGGCCATCTCAGTCGGCGCCGGAAGTTTAGAGAAGCTTCCATTAAAACCCTCTGAGTTCTATTAGATAGACAGCTCTGAATCCACATTATGGCAGAGGTTGAAAAGCCATAGCACAAACATTCTTAAACAACAGGTTTTGGTCAATAATATCAAAGACTGCACTGAAATCTAACAATAGAGCTCCCACAATATTCTTGTTATCAATTTCTCTCAACCAATCATCAGTCATTTGTGTCAGTGCAGTACATGTTGAGTGCCCTTCTCTATAAGCATCCTGAAAGTCTGTTATTCATTTGTTTATAGAGAAATAGCATTGTATTTGTGCCCTTCTTTTTAAACATTTTTTAAAATAATTCTTTATATCATTGATCTTGGGTTCCTAATAAAGTTTATTATTTTTGTTGAGTTTGGTCACATCATTTCTCAGTTTGCAGTATGTAAACCAGCCAGATGTGCAGCCAGACTTATTCACTACTCCTTTTGCCCCATCTCTTTCAAACATACAGTTTTTAAATTCCTCATCAATCCATGGAGCCTTAAGATATCTAACAGTCAGTTTCTTAACAGGTACATGTTTATCAATAATTGGAAGAAGCAATTTCATCTGGTAAAAACAGGGAAACACATTAGTGGTAAGGCTTCACTCCTGTGTGTATTCTCTGCTGTTGTTTCAGGGGCCCTAACTGGTTAAAACACTTTCCACACTGGGAGCAGTGGTAATGCTTCTCCACTGTGTGAATTTTCTCATGGGCTTTCAGGTTTCCTTTCTGGTTAAAACTCTTTACACACTGCGAGCAGTGGTAAGGATTCCCCCCTGTGTGTAATCTCTCATGAGCTTTCAGGTTTCCTTTCTGGTTAAAACTCTTTCCACACTGCATGCAGTGGTAAGGCTTCTCCCCGGTGTGTATTCTCTCGTGTTGTTTCAGCTCACATAAGTGGTTACAACCCTTTCCACAGTGGGAACACTGGTGTCGTCTTGCTGGTTTGGACGTCCCTGGCTCTGGTTCCTCTGAGTCTGGTCTTTCTCCTGCCAAAGACAGTTTTCTTTAAAATAGAGACCCGAATGAAACCTCCACATGATAAAACGGCCTTGCTACGAGGGTAAAACCTAATCAGATCCCTCAATAACCTAAGGCCAGTGTTAACAATCTTAGTGTGATTTGAAAACAAATGTTGTAGAGTTTCCTGGTAATTACTGATAATGTTTACAATACTTATTTATTCATTCTGTTTTCGTCAGAACACAAAAAACGAAACAGTTCTAGGACACTCAAGACACAGACGTCACTGGATTCCAATCGAGCAGGTAGTTCTAAATATATAACTTTCATAGTTGTATGATACAGAATGCGACCTACAGTCATGGCCAAAAGTTTTGAGAATGAAAAATATTACTTTCCATAAAGTTTGCTGCTTCATTGTCTTTAGATATTTTAGTCAGATGTTACTATGGAATGCTGAAGTATAATTACAAGCATTTCATAAGTGTCAAAGGCTTTTATTTACAATGACATGAAGTTGATGCAATATATATAAAAAAAAGTTGAGTCAATATAAAAAAGTTGAGTCAATATTTGCAGTGTTGACCCTTCTTTTTCAAGACCTCTGCAATCCTTGTCTCAGGATGGTAAGTTGGTGGTTGAAGGTATCCCTCTAGTGGTGTGGGGGCTGTGCTTTGGCAGAGTGGGTGGGGTTATATCCTTCCTGTTTAGCTCTGTCCGGGGGTGTCCTCGGATGGGGCCACAGTGTCTCCTGACCCCTCCTGTCTCAGCCTCCAGTATTTATGCTGCAGTAGTTTATGTGTCGGGGGGCTAGGGTCAGGTTGTTATATCTGGAGTACTTCTCCTGTCCTATTCGGTGTCCTGTGTGAATCTAAGTGTGCGTTCTCTAATTCTCTCCTTCTTTCTTTCTCTCTCTCTCTCGGAGGACCTGAGCCCTAGGACCATGCCCCAGGACTACCTGACATGATGACTCCTTGCTATCCCCAGTCCACCTGACCATGCTACTGCTCCAGTTTCAACTGACCTGAGCCCTAGGACCATGCCCCAGGACTACCTGACATGATGACTCCTTGCTATCCCCAGTCCACCTGGCCATGCTGCTGCTCCAGTTTCAACTGACCTGAGCCCTAGGACCATGCCCCAGGACTACCTGACATGATGACTCCTTGCTGTCCCCAGTCCACCTGACCATGCTGCTGCTCCAGTTTCAACTGTTCTGCCTTATTATTATACGACCATGCTGGTCATTTATGAACATTTGAACATCTTGGCCATGTTCTGTTATAATCTCCACCAGGCACAGCCAGAAGAGGACTGGCCACCCCACATAGCCTGGTTCCTCTCTAGGTTTATTCCTAGGTTTTGGCCTTTCTAGGGAGTTTTTCCTCGCCACCGTGCTTCTACACCTGCATTGCTTGCTGTTTGGGGTTTTAGGCTGGGTTTCTGTACAGCACTTTGAGATATCAGCTGATGTACGAAGGGCTATATAAATTGATTTGATTTGATCCGCCCTGGCATGCTGTAAATTAACTTCTGGGCCACATCCTGACTGATGGCAGCCCATTCTTGCATAATCAATTCTTGTAGTTTGTCAGAATTTGTGGGTTTTTGTTTGTCCACCCACCTCTTGATGATTGACCACAAGTTCTCAATGGGATTAAGGTCTGGAGAGTTTCCTGGCCATGGACCCAAAATATTGATGTTTTGTTACCCGAGCCACTTAGATATCACTTTTGCCTTATGGCAAGGTGCTCCATCATGCTGGAAAAGGCATTGTTCATCACCAAACTGTTCCTGGATGGTTGGGAGAAGTTGCTCTCGGAGGATGAGTTGGTACCATTCTTTATTCATGGCTGTGTTCTTAGGCAACATTGTGAGTGAGCCTACACCCTTGGCTGAGAAACAACCCCACACATGAATGGTCTCAGGATGCTTTACTGTTGGCATGACACAGGACTGATGGTAGCGCTCACCTTGTCTTCTTCGGACATGCTTTTTTTTCCGGAAGGCCCAAACAATCGGAAAGGGGATTCATCAGAGAAAATGACTTTACCCCAGTCCTCAGCAGTCCAATCCCTGTAACTTTTGCAGAATATCAGTCTGTCCCTGATGTTTTTCCTGGAGAGAAGTGGCTCCTTTGCTGCCCTTCTTGACACCAAAAGTCTTCGCTTCACTGTGCGTGCAGATGCACTCACACCTGCCTGCTGCAATTCCTAAGCAAGCTCTGTACTGGTGGTGCCCCGATCCCGCAGCTGAATCAACTTTAGGAGACGGTCCTGGCACTTGCTGGACTTTCTTGGGTGCCCTGATGCCTTCTTCACAACAATTGAACCGCTCTCCTTGAAGTTCTTGATGATCCGATAAATGGTTGATTTAGGTGCAATCTTACTGGCAGCAATATCCTTGCCTGCAAAGCCCTTTTTGTGCAAAGCAATGATGACGGCACGTGTTTCCTTGCAGGTAACCATGGGTGACAGATGACGAACAATGATTCCAAGCACCACCCTCCTTTTGAAGCTTCCAGTTTTTTGGAGGGGGTGGGGGGTTCATTTGCATGGCAAAGAGGGACTTCATCTGAACACTCTTCATAACATTCTGGAGTATATGCAAATTGCCATCATACAAACTGAGGCAGCAAACTTAGAAAATTAACAGTTGTGTTATTCTCAAAACTTTTGGCCACGACTGTACACACTTCATTAAACACAAAATAAGTAAATAAGTCATTTTAAGTGGAAGTCCAAAACTTGTTTTTAAGTTGAAGACACAAAGCACATCAGTAAAATCTCCCCGTTGTTGAAAGGGTTCAACACCTGCTGTTTAAATGGCCCAATTTCTTATTTAGACATTCACAGATTTTCTACATTTGACTATCGCTGATGTCATATTTTGGGTAAAGTAAAAAATAAGGTGAAATATTTTGGGTAAGATGTTCCTAAAACTGATAGTAACTATAATAAACTAAATATAAATGCAACATGTAAAATGTTGGATGTTTAATGAGCTGAAAAAAAAGAAAGCAGAATTTTTTACATCCCTGTTAGTTAACATTTATTCTCTGCCAAGATAATCCATCCACCTGACAGTTGTGGCATATGAAGGAGCTGATTGAACAGCTTGATTATTACACAGGTGCACCTTGTGCTGGGGATAATAAAAGGCCACTCTAAAATGTTCAGTTTTGTCACACAACAATGCCACAGATGTCTCAGAGGAAGCGTGCAATTGGCATGCTGACTGCAGGACTGTCCATTTTTATATATTCTTTACATTGGAGACAGACACGAAGCACATCAGTAACATTTCCCCGTTGTCGATAGGGTGGACACAGAGAAATTACAAGATTGTATTAATACTGTTTAGCCATCAAATAGCTTTGATGGGTACTCTCTCATCAGTGTCTATGGGTCTGAGTTGGGCCTCTGGAGCTTGAGCTGACAATTGATTCATGACTTACTGATAAAAACCTACAACCGGGTTGGGGGGTTAAAACAACACCAGGTGCAGATGAATAATAATTGAAGGTCAGTAAAGGTTCTGTAAAATAATGTAGTTCAGATAGAGCCTGATCAGCAGACTGTAGTTCAGATAGAGCCCGATCAGCAGACTGTAGTTCAGATAGAGCCCGATCAGAGACTGTAGTTCAGATAGAGCCCGATCAGCAGACTGTAGATTCAGCAGACTGTAGTTCAGATAGAGCCCGATCAGCAGACTGTAGTTCAGATAGAGCCCGATCAGCAGACTGTAGTTCAGATAGAGCCCGATCAGCAGACTGTAGTTCAGATAGAGCCCGATCAGCAGACTGTAGTTCAGATAGAGCCCGATCAGCAGACTGTAGTTCAGATAGAGCCCGATCAGCAGACTGTAGTTCAGATAAAGCCTGATCAGCAGACTGTAGTTCAGATAGAGCCTGATCAGCAGACTGTAGTTCAGATAGAGCCTGATCAGCAGACTGTAGTTCAGATAGAGCCCGATCAGCAGACTGTAGTTCAGATAGAGCCAGATCAGCAGACTGTAGTTCAGATAGAGCCTGATCAGCAGACTGTAGTTCAGATAGAGCCCGATCAGCAGACTGTAGTTCAGATAGAGCCCGATCAGCAGACTGTAGTTCAGATAGAGCCCGATCAGCAGACTGTAGTTCAGATAGAGCCTGATCAGCAGACTGTAGTTCAGATAGAGCCCGATCAGCAGACTGTAGTTCAGATAGAGCCCGATCAGCAGACTGTAGTTCAGATAGAGCCTGATCAGAATTTAACCACCCTGGGTTATGATGTATATAACATTCTAACAACAATTTGACCACCCTGGGTTATGATGTATATAACATTCTAACAACAATTTGACCACCCTGGGTTATGATGTATATAACATTCTAACAACAATTTGACCACCCTGGGTTATGATGTATATAACATTCTAACAACAATTTGACCACCCTGGGTTATGATGTATATGACATTCTAACAACAATTTGACCACCCCTGGGTTATGATGTACATGACATTCTAACAACAATTTGACCACCCCTGGGTTATGATGTATATAACATGACAAGATACACTGACTACTTTAGGCATCTTTTTTAATGACATGTTTATAATCCAAAAGTATGTTTTTAGAGGGGAGGGAAATACTGTTTATGTTAAACTGTAGAGAACAAGAACCTTTGGTGAATCAAGGAGTCCCTGATATTTTATATACTACACATGTCCAGAAGTCTGGTTCTGTCAATAAACAATACACTTTTAAGGTTTCAAACGAGGCTGTCAAGACAGGACCGTACTGTGGTACTACACTATTACACTGTTATGTACTACTAATGTCTGTCAAGACAGGACCGTACTGTGGTATTACACTTATGTACTACTAATGTACTAGTATCTAAGAGGATAAGGAATATCTACAGGTGGAACATGTACACAATATAACACATTACCAAAGCATCTAAGGACGCGAACACTGACTCTGACATTGTATTCTGTTATGTGACAGTAGCATAACGTTGGACACACCTGCTCATTCAAGGGTTTTTCTTTATTTTTTACTATTTTCTACATTGTAGCATAATAGATGAAGACATCAAAACTATGAAAAAGCAGTGAAGTCCTATTACCAGTCAGATAGGAAGTAGCAGTGAAGTCCTATTACCAGTCAGATAGGAAGTAGAAGTGAAGTCCTATTACCAGTCAGATAGGAAGTAGCAGTGAAGTCCTATTACCAGTCAGATAGGAAGTAGCAGTGAAGTCCTATTACCAGTCAGATAGGAAGTAGCAGTGAAGTCCTATTACCAGTCAGATAGGAAGTAGCAGTGAAGTCCTATTACCAGTCAGATAGGAAGTAGCAGTGAAGTCCTATTACCAGTCAGATAGGAAGTAGCAGTGAAGTCCTATTACCAGTCAGGTAGGAAGTAGCAGTGTCAACACTGCCAAGTGGCTGAGATGTCCTCCACTGAGTCCACAGTCCTCTCCACCATAAACACCATCTGTTGTCTGTACACCTCTGACCACAGATCAAATCAAATGAAATTAAATGTTATTGGTCTCCTACACACATTTATCTGATGTTATCGCAGGTGTAGCGAAACAGTGCAGTAATATCTAACAAAACATGCAAATCCCCACAATTTCTTTGAAGAAATGGATGAAGAAATATTGAGAAATGGTAGAACGAGGAATGTCAGAGTCCGGAATATAAATATACAGTTTGTTTACAATGTATACTCCAGTTTCAACTGTTCTGCCTTATTATTATTCGACCATGCTGGTCATTTATGAACATTTGAACATCTTGGCCATGTTCTGTTATAATCTCCACCCGGCACAGCCAGAAGAGGACTGGCCACCCCACATAGCCTGGTTCCTCTCTAGGTTTCTTCCTAGGTTTTGGCCTTTCTAGGGAGTTTTTCCTAGCCACCGTGCTTCTACACCTGCATTGCTTGCTGTTTGGGGTTTTAGGCTGGGTTTCTGTACAGCACTTTGAGATATCAGCTGATGTACGAAGGGCTTTATAAATACATTTGATTTAATATATGATGGTGTGTCTAGACATTATGGACTGTATATGAATATAAAAGGTGTGTACAGTAGTAGTTATATAGGATGAGCCTTGACTAGAATACAGGGTGGAGTACTGGGTGGTTGACAGCTAGTAACAGTGAGTAAAGTTCAGGACAGGGTACTGTGAGGAGGCCGGCTTGAGGTGACTATTTAACAGTCTGATGACCTGGAGATAGACCACATATTAACCACACAATAAGTATTGTGGTGGCAGCATCATGTTATGAGTATCCTTGTCACTGGCAGGGATTGGGGTTTGTCAGGATCAAAATACATATGAAAGGAGCAAAGCCCAGGTAAAAAGTTAGAGGGAAACCCACCTCAGTCTTCTGAAAACCTGTTTCCATCACATCTGTCTTGAGTTTTTTTATACGGTATGACTTGACTCAAATAAAAACTTTGGATGGAAACGTGGTTAATCAATCTGTAAACAGCCTAATTATTTCCCCATCAGGAAGCTCCGGTAAACAGTGGTTGTAGTGCACTGCTGCCACCACCAGGCCTGGAGTCCATTTTGACTTTGTTGATAGCTAGCTGCTGTGCGGACAAAGACGTAGCAGCTAGCTAACTGGCTAGCAATTAACCTATTGTGTGTATTGAACATTCATATTGGACATGCATTTGTAATGCTTCTCACCTGTGTGCAGTTTCATGTGTTCTTTCAACTTTCCTGAATGGTTAAATCTCTTTCCACAGTGGGAGCAGTGGTAGGGCTTCTCCCCGGTGTGTATTCGCTCATGAGCTTTCAGGTTTCCTAACTGGGTAAAACGCTTTCCACACTGAGAGCAGCAGTAAGGCTTCTCTCCTGTGTGTATTCGCTCATGAACTTTCAGGCATCGTAAATGGGTAAAATGCTTTGCGCACTGGGAGCAGTGGTAAGGCTTCTCCCCTGTGTGGATTCTCTCATGGCTTCTAAGTGACTGTGATGAGTAATATATCTTCCCACAGTCTAAGCATTTGTAAGGTTTCTCACCTGTGTGTACTCGCTCATGAGCTTTCAGGTTTCCTAACTGGGTAAAACTCTTTCCACACTGGGAGCAGCGGTAAGGCTTCTCCCCTGTGTGTATTCGCTCATGAGCTTTCAGGCTTCCTAAATGGGTAAAACGCTTTGCACACTGGGTGCAATGGTATGGCTTCTCCCCTGTGTGTATTCGCTCGTGACCTTTAAGGGTTCGTAACAATTTGAAACTCTTTCCACACTGGGAGCAATGGTGTGGCTTCGCTCCTGTGTGTGTCCGCTTGTGTCTTTTCAGGCTTCCTAACTTGGTAAAACTCTTTCCAATCTGGGAGCAGAGGTGTCGTCTTGCTGGTTCGGACGTCTCTGGTTCCTCCAAGTTTGGTTTTCCTCCTGCCAAAGACAGTGTTAATTATTGTGTCCAAAACCTTCATTTATTTTTTACTACATGAATATTGAAAACAAATGTTTGCATTATTTTTAAATAGTTGAACATAATATACTTTAAGGGTATATTAGTTCCAGGATCTCTGCCAGTGTTAAAGTTATGGGCCATTTAATACAGAGAGATTAGCATAGTAGGACATGTAACTTAAGGTTACCTAACATAACCCCTGTTCTATGATATTATAAACCTCGTTAGGGGCGGAGTCTAGGGAGATCCAATCAAACAATGTCAATCGAGCAACGGCCAATAGCAGACGACTCCACTTCCCTATAAGGGACATGGTCGCTCCCGTCTTCCATGTGTGAAAGGGAACATGGTGAATATCATAGAATCTGTTTTAAGTTCTATTTCAATGACTCGTTAGTCTTTCACTTTGGGGATAGAGTCAACTACCATAGAGCTCATATATTTTCCGATGCCAAGTCTAGACAGGACCATCGCTCAGAGGTCCCCACTCTACTCACCGTATGTGTAGTGATGTCCAGTCAGTAGAACCTCATGAAGGTACATCACCACAATATGCTGCATTACAGATCTCTTGAACAGAGAGATGCCTTTGAACAAGGCCTATGATGTAGCCATACCTCTGGTGGATTGAGCCATCAAGCCCTCTGGAGGTGTCAGATCCTTGCTGCTATAGAACCTCATCAAGGTATTTTTTTATTTGTATTTATTTAACCTTTTTTGTGTGTTGAGAAGTAGTAGGGGATCACTAGTTTGAGTCCAGTATGGGGACAGAGGAGGTCACACTGGAGTCAGTTACACTGGAAGTTACTCAGTTACTGGAGTCAGTCACACTGCAGCAGTTACACGGGAGTCAGTTACACTGGGAGTCACACTGGAGTCAGTTACACAGGGAGTCAGTTACAGTCAGTCACACTGAGTCAGTCACACTGGAGTCAGTTACACTGGAGTCAGTTACACTGCAGTTACACTGGAGTCAGGAGTCAGTTACACTGGAGTCAGTTACACTGGAGTCAGTTACACGGAGTCAGTTACACTGAGTCAGTTACACTGGAGTCAGTCACACTGGAGTCAGTCAGTTACACTCAGTTACACTGGGAGTCAGTTACAGTTACACTCAGTTACACGGGAGTCAGTTACACGGGAGTCAGTTACACGGAGTCAGTTACACTGCAGTTACACGGAGTCAGTTACACTGGAGTCAGTTACACTGGAGTCAGTTACACTGGAGTCAGTTACACTGGAGTCAGTTACACTGGAGTCAGTTACACTGTCAGTTACACAGTCAGTTACACTGCGTCAGTTACACAGTCAGTTACACGGGAGTCAGTTACACAGCGTTACACGGAGTCAGTTACAGTTACACAGCGGTTACACGAGTCAGTTACACTGGAGTCAGTTACACGGGGAGTCAGTTACACGGGAGTCAGTTACACGGGGAGTCAGTTACACGGGAGTCAGTTACACTGGGGAGTCAGTTACACTGGAGTCAGTTACACTGGAGTCAGTTACACTGGAGTCAGTTACACTGGGAGTCAGTTACACTGGAGTCAGTTACACTGTCAGTTACACGGAGTCAGTTACACTGCGGGAGTCAGTTACACTGGAGTCAGTTACACTGGAGTCAGTTACACGGGAGTCAGTTACACTGGAGTCAGTTACACGGGAGTCAGTTACACGGGAGTCAGTTACACTGCGGGAGTCAGTTACACGGGAGTCAGTTACACTGCGGGAGTCAGTTACACGGGAGTCAGTTACACTGGAGTCAGTTACACTGGAGTCAGTTACACGGGAGTCAGTTACACTGCGGGAGTCAGTTACACGGGAGTCAGTTACACGGGAGTCAGTTACACTGGAGTCAGTTACACTGGAGTCAGTTACACTGCGGGAGTCAGTTACACTGCGGGAGTCAGTTACACGGGAGTCAGTTACACTGGAGTCAGTTACACGGGAGTCAGTTACACGGGAGTCAGTTACACGGGAGTCAGTTACACGGGAGTCAGTTACACTGGAGTCAGTTACACGGGAGTCAGTTACACGGGAGTCAGTTACACGGGAGTCAGTTACACGTCAGTTACACGGGAGTCAGTTACACGGGAGTCAGTTACACGGGAGTCAGTTACACAGGAGTCAGTTACACTGGCGTCAAAGTTAGTAACTTCAAAATGAAGACATGTTCTGTTTAAGGTCAGTTACACTGGATCAGTTACACTGGAGTCCCCAGGCCAAAGTTAGTAATCTCAAATAATGTTCTTTTCATTCAATAATGCATTTTCATAGCTTTTAGAAAAGGATTACAGAACTTGTTTTAAAATACACATACCTTGATGAAGACAGCTTGGCTGTCAAAACGTTGGATATTTTTGCATCTGAGCTCCGAGAATGTGCAGCTCTCCTTTATTTTCAAGTTTTCTACTCAGCACCTCGCCTAAATAGGTGTGCGTTTCTTTTTCTTCTAGATGAAAATATACATTTGCCATTTTTAACTGTCGATTAGATGTTAATGAAGCAATACAGACCACATTGAAGTGTCTGGAGTTTAGTTCTAGAGTCTTGTAAAGATATGGGGTTGACTGGGACAGGCAATGTAACATCTATGTTTTTAGGAAAACATGAACCTTACATTGGATCATCTTGAAACTTTCTCTCTAAAACCAACTTTCATCAAGGTTTTATATGGTCTATTGGTTTCTCTCTTTTCATTGGCAGAATCCTTTTTCAGTGTTATGATATTCATAACATCCATATACACCAGTCTATCTTCCTGTCAACTAACAGAACTCTGCTGGTTGTCCTGGTAACAGATAGCAGTGGACAGATCTATTTCATTTGTTCAAACTAAACTACAAAACTTACTTTGATGAGCTAAATCTGATCCTTTCTTATCTTCTCCTCCTCTCACAGTTACACTCAGCCCCGTTGTTTTCCTGCAGTCCACCAGCAGCACAGACAACCTCTTCATACCCAGCAGTAACGTGCTACCGGGAGAGGCACGACACATGGACTCCGGGAGGGTGGAAGGGCTAGCGTTGTCCTGGTAACCATAAAGAGGGGACACAGACACATATCATTATGGATGCTGATGTCACTGTTGTCATAAACTGCTTTACAGAAACCCAGCCCAGACCCCGATAGAGCAAGCTGTATGTTAGACCAGACCAAGCTGTATGCTAGACCAGACCAAGCTGTATGCTAGACCAGACCAAGCTGTATGCTGATCAGACCAAGCTGGATGTTGTTGACCAGACCAAGCTGAACGCTAATGACCAGACCAATGCTGTACCATCTGGTGTTCTGATCTGGAGAGACTCTTCTCTTCCTCGTCAGCATCAGGATGTTGTTGAGGCTCCCCAGAGGATCCACAATAGTCATGTCTCTCTCCTGTGTGAATGAGAACATCAAACAGATGGTAAACTTATGATCTACTATTACAATCACAGACTCTTACAAGAGGCATGAATATGTCTAAAAGGGCCTAAAATGGAAACTTTCATCATCATTTTATAAAATATTGTTTGTGATGCAAATGTAAAAGGGTTGTTCCACGAAATGGGTTCCTTTTGCCATCCCTTTGATCTTTTAAAAGCCTGTTATAAATGAACTTTAATGCTCCAATGGAGAATTCATTTTTTAAAAGCCTGTTATATCAGATGGAGAACTTTAATGTAGACCACATGGAGAATTCAATACATCTCATTTAAAAGTCCCCCAAATATATGAACCAACTGCAGAATGAACATTTCACAATTTATAGAGTACGAAACTTATTTAAGTGTAGAAGAACTTCAGTAGAATGCCCCTTAAAAACCCCACATTAGTTCAACAACGGCATAGTTCGTGCCCCTGTTTAAGACTGTACTCACTGGTGTTAATTAGATATTCTGTATCCTCCTCTTTCACTCCCAAAACGTCTTCCTCCTTCACCTTTACTGAGATACCATCCTCTTCCTCTATAAAAGGTTCTATTTCTTCTTTCACTGTAACAGCCTCCTCTTCTTTCACTATAACAGCCTCTTCTTTCACTGTAACAGCCTCCTCTTCTTTCACTGTAATATCCTCTTCTTTCACTGTAACAGCCTCCTCTTCTTTCACTGTAACAGCCTCCTCTTCTTTCACTGTAACAGCCTCCTCTTCCATGACAATGTTCAGTCCCAGAGCTTCTTTCTCCGTCCAGCAGACCTCCTCTTCTTTAGCAGGGGATGAGTAGTTTAGTGAACTCATGGTCGGGGATGTTAGCTAGTTAGTTAGCATTAGCGACTAGCCTCGTGCTAACCTCAGTATCAATCTTCAACACGTTTTCAAATTTAACAAGAACATTAGGTTAAAGGTCATCAGATGATAAGTCAACAGAAATGCGTTTAAAACACTGAGATTAGCTAATGTACACAAACACGGTGTAAAGCGTCAATCTATCGGTTTTATGTTGTCTAGCAAGCTACCGAGGTGGTTGAAATAGTAGCCGTGTTGTTGTTCCTGAAGAACCGTCCCGTCCAGTCCATTACACGTCACGCATGAAGCATCACCTGAAAGACGCCCATCGCCATCTGCTGGCTGGAGTGGGTAACGCAGTTTGGAAACAATAGTTACTACACTTTTGTATTGGAAAGAACGTCATAATAATTTAACAATAAACTGATACATTTTCTCTTACGTCTTACAAATAATACTTTCCTGTACACAGACGTAGAAGCTTAATATGAATATGTGGATGATGAATAAATACATCTATGAACAGGTAGTGTGTTAAAATACATTTGCTCTGTTCATTTTCACATTCGTTTTTTTTTATCTAGATGTGACGACACTATTCCCTTAAAGCCACGCTCTATAAGATACAAATCATCCTGTAAACAATAGAGCAAATGCATCACATGCAAATAGCACTTGAATATATGTGGTGCTGCAGTATCTGTAGTGCTTTACACTGAGTAGACAAAACAGTAAGAACACCTGCTCCTTCCATGACCATAGACTGACTAGGTGAATCCAGGCTAAAGCTATGATCCCTTATTGATGCCACAAGTTAAATCCACTTCAGTCAGTGTAGATGAAGGGGGGGGGGGTCAGGTTAAATAAGGAATTTTAAGGCCCAAGATAATTGAGTCATGGATTGTGTATGTGTACCATTCAGAGGGTGAATGATGTAGACAATGTGTGTAAGTGTTTTTGAACAGGGGATGGTAATAGGTTCCAGGGGCACCAGTTTGTGTCATGAACTGAAACGCTACAGTTTTTCAGCTCAAGTTTCCCATGTGTACCAAGAATGGTCCACCACCCTAACAGTGGAGGTCAGTGCCCTTCAAGATGAGGGAGGACCATTTTGTTTTTCATGAGCAATGCCTTATTTCTACTACAGCATGTTGGATGACTGTCATTCATATTCCATTCACCCAGTTCAATATAACAGCGATAGGTTTAGACCACTACATGATACTCACATTTACATTTTTATTTGGTGACGTGATTATCTTTACTATAGTTTTTGCATTGTTTTATCATCATCATCATCATCATCATTTATCATTGGGAAGCATTGAAGACAATGGGCCAGCATCCTGTGGAAAGATTGACACCTTGTAGAGTCCATGCCCCGACAATTGAGGCTGTTCTGAGGGAGAAAGGGGAGGGTCCAACTCCATATTAGGAAGGTGTTCCAAATGTTTGGTATAATCAGTGTACATATCTGCCATTTAGCAAACACTTTTATCCAAAGTGATTTGCAGTCGTCTGCAAACACTTTACATATTGGTGGTCCCAGGAATCAAACCCACTACCCTGGTTTTACAAGCACTATACTCCACCAACTGAGCTACAGGACCACAATGAATGATCAAGGAATGACGCAGATAAACTGTCTGACCTTCATTCCCAGCTTCATTCCCACAGCCTTCATCACCATCCCTGGAGTCTCTTTACTGTCTGATCTTCATTCCAACAGCCTTCATCTCCGTCCCTGGAGTCTCTTCACTGTCTGATCTTCATTCCTACAGCCTTCATCACCGTCCCTGGAGTCTCTTCACTGTCTGATCTTCATTCCTACAGCCTTCATCACCGTCCCTGGAGTCTCTTCACTGTCTGATCTTCATTCCTACAGCCTTCATCACCGTCCCTGGAGTCTCTAGTGATCTTCATTCCTACAGCCTTCATCACCGTCCCTGAGTCTCTTCACTGTCTGATCTTCATTCCTACAGCCTTCATCACCGTCCCTGGAGTCTCTTCACTGTCTGATCTTCATTCCTACAGCCTTCATCACCATCCCTGGAGTCTCTTCACTGTCTGATCTTCATTCCTACAGTCTTCATCACCATCCCTGGAGTCTCTTCACTGTCTGATCTTCATTCCTACAGCCTTCATCACCGTCCCTGGAGTCTCTTCACTGTCTGATCTTCATTCCTACAGCCTTCATCACCATCCCTGGAGTCTCTTCGCTGCACATCAGACAAGTTCTGAAGAGTTCCAGAAGCTGTACTTCATCTCCTTGTTAGGAGCAGAGTTTCAGACTCTCTGAAATGATCAAAGGTAAGACCCAGGTGCAGACAGTGACCCAGGTGCAGACAGTGACCCAGGTGCAGACAGTGACCCAGGTGCAGACAGTGACCCAGGTGCAGACAGTGACCCAGGTGCAGACAGTGACCCAGGTGCAGACAGTGAACCCAGGTGCAGACAGTGACCCAGGTGCAGACAGTGACCCAGGTGCAGACAGTGACCCAGGTGCAGACAGTGTCGAAATTACCTTTATTACTCGAACATGGGCAGGCAAAAGGACAGGTCGAGGGTCAGGCAGAGGTCAATAATCCAGATAGGTGGGGCAAAGGTGCAGAACGGCAGGCAGGCTCAAGCAGAATGGTCAATGCCGGGGAAATCAGGAAACAGGAACAATGGTATGAATACACAGGGACAATGGGCAACACCTGGAGAGGGGTGGAGACAACCACAAAGACAGAGGTATGAATACACAGGGACAATGGGCAACACCTGGAGAGGGGTGGAGACAACCACAAAGACAGAGGTATGAATACACAGGGACAATGGGCAACACCTGGAGAGGGGTGGAGACAACCACAAAGACAGAGGTATGAATACACAGGGACAATGGGAAACACCTGGAGAGGGGTGGAGACAACCACAAAGACAGAGGTATGAATACACAGGGACAATGGGCAACACCTGGAGAGGGGTGGAGACAACCACAAAGACAGAGGTATGAATACACAGGGACAATGGGCAACACCTGGAGAGGGGTGGAGACAACCACAAAGACAGAGGTATGAATACACAGGGACAATGGGCAACACCTGGAGAGGGGTGGAGACAACCACAAAGACAGAGGTATGAATACACAGGGACAATGGGCAACACCTGGAGAGGGGTGGAGACAACCACAAAGACAGAGAACACAGGTATGAATACACAGGGAAAATGGGCAACACCTGGAGAGGGGTGGAGACAACCACAAAGACAGAGAACACAGGTATGAATACACAGGGACAATGGGAAACACCTGGAGAGGGGTGGAGACAACCACAAAGACAGAGAACACAGGTATGAATACACAGGGAAAATGGGAAACACCTGGAGAGGGGTGGAGACAACCACAAAGACAGAGAACACAGGTATGAATACACAGGGAAAATGGGCAACACCTGGAGAGGGGTGGAGACAACCACAAAGACAGAGAACACAGGTATGAATACACAGGGAAAATGGGAAACACCTGGAGAGGGGTGGAGACAACCACAAAGACAGAGAACACAGGTATGAATACACAGGGACAATGGGCAACACCTGGAGAGGGGTGGAGACAACCACAAAGACAGAGAACACAGGTATGAATACACAGGGAAAATGGGCAACACCTGGAGAGGGGTGGAGACAACCACAAAGACAGAGAACACAGGTATGAATACACAGGGACAATGGGCAACACCTGGAGAGGGGTGGAGACAACCACAAAGACAGAGAACACAGGTATGAATACACAGGGAAAATGGGAAACACCTGGAGAGGGGTGGAGACAACCACAAAGACAGAGGTATGGAACAACCACAAAGAGGTATGAATACACAGAATACACAGGGACAATGAGAAACACCTGGAGAGGGGTGGAGACAACCACAAAGACAGAGAACACAGGTATGAATACACAGGGAAAATGGGCAACACCTGGAGAGGGGTGGAGACAACCACAAAGACAGAGAACACAGGTATGAATACACAGGGAAAATGGGCAACACCTGGAGAGGGGTGGAGACAACCACAAAGACAGAGGTATGAATACACAGGGACAATGGGAAACACCTGGAGAGGGGTGGAGACAACCACAAAGACAGAGGTATGAATACACAGGGACAATGGGAAACACCTGGAGAGGGGTGGAGACAACCACAAAGACAGAGGTATGAATACACAGGGACAATGGGAAACACCTGGAGAGGGGTGGAGACAACCACAAAGACAGAGGTATGAATACACAGGGACAATGGGAAACACCTGGAGAGGGGTGGAGACAACCACAAAGACAGAGGTATGAATACACAGGGACAATGGGAAACACCTGGAGAGGGGTGGAGACAACCACAAAGACAGAGGTATGAATACACAGGGACAATGGGCAACACCTGGAGAGGGGTGGAGACAACCACAAAGACAGAGAACACAGGTATGAATACACAGGGAAAATGGGAAACACCTGGAGAGGGGTGGAGACAACCACAAAGACAGAGAACACAGGTATGAATACACAGGGAAAATGGGCAACACCTGGAGAGGGGTGGAGACAACCACAAAGACAGAGAACACAGGTATGAATACACAGGGACAATGGGAAACACCTGGAGAGGGGTGGAGACAACCACAAAGACAGAGAACACAGGTATGAATACACAGGGAAAATGGGAAACACCTGGAGAGGGGTGGAGACAACCACAAAGACAGAGAACACAGGTATGAATACACAGGGAAAATGGGCAACACCTGGAGAGGGGTGGAGACAACCACAAAGACAGAGAACACAGGTATGAATACACAGGGAAAATGGGAAACACCTGGAGAGGGGTGGAGACAACACAAAGACAGAGAACACAGGTATGAATACACAGGGAAAATGGGCAACACCTGGAGAGGGGTGGAGACAACCACAAAGACAGAGAACACAGGTATGAATACACAGGGAAAATGGGCAACACCTGGAGAGGGGTGGAGACAACCACAAAGACAGAGAACACAGGTATGAATACACAGGGACAATGGGCAACACCTGGAGAGGGGTGGAGACAACCACAAAGACAGAGAACACAGGTATGAATACACAGGGAAAATGGGAAACACCTGGAGAGGGGTGGAGACAACCACAAAGACAGAGAACACAGGTATGAATACACAGGGAAAATGGGCAACACCTGGAGAGGGGTGGAGACAACCACAAAGACAGAGGTATGAATACACAGGGACAATGGGAAACACCTGGAGAGGGGTGGAGACAACCACAAAGACAGAGAACACAGGTATGAATACACAGGGAAAATGGGAAACACCTGGAGAGGGGTGGAGACAACCACAAAGACAGAGAACACAGGTATGAATACACAGGGAAAATGGGCAACACCTGGAGAGGGGTGGAGACAACCACAAAGACAGAGGTATGAATACACAGGGACAATGGGAAACACCTGGAGAGGGGTGGAGACAACCACAAAGACAGAGGTATGAATACACAGGGACAATGGGAAACACCTGGAGAGGGGTGGAGACAACCACAAAGACAGAGGTATGAATACACAGGGACAATGGGAAACACCTGGAGAGGGGTGGAGACAACCACAAAGACAGAGGTATGAATACACAGGGACAATGGGAAACACCTGGAGAGGGGTGGAGACAACCACAAAGACAGAGGTATGAATACACAGGGACAATGGGAAACACCTGGAGAGGGGTGGAGACAACCACAAAGACAGAGGTATGAATACACAGGGACAATGGGCAACACCTGGAGAGGGGTGGAGACAACCACAAAGACAGAGGTATGAATACACAGGGACAATGGGCAACACCTGGAGAGGGGTGGAGACAACCACAAAGACAGAGGTATGAATACACAGGGACAATGGGAAACACCTGGAGAGGGGTGGAGACAACCACAAAGACAGAGGTATGAATACACAGGGACAATGGGAAACACCTGGAGAGGGGTGGAGACAACCACAAAGACAGAGGTATGAATACACAGGGACAATGGGCAACACCTGGAGAGGGGTGGAGACAACCACAAAGACAGAGGTATGAATACACAGGGACAATGGGAAACACCTGGAGAGGGGGGTGGAGACAACCACAAAGACAGAGGTATGAATACACAGGGACAATGGGCAACACCTGGAGAGGGGTGGAGACAACCACAAAGACAGAGAACACAGGTATGAATACACAGGGACAATGGGCAACACCTGGAGAGGGGTGGAGACAACCACAAAGACAGAGAACACAGGTATGAATACACAGGGACAATGGGCAACACCTGGAGAGGGGTGGAGACAACCACAAAGACAGAGAACACAGGTATGAATACACAGGGACAATGGGAAACACCTGGAGAGGGGTGGAGACAACCACAAAGACAGAGAACACAGGTATGAATACACAGGGACAATGGGCAACACCTGGAGAGGGGTGGAGACAACCACAAAGACAGAGAACACAGGTATGAATACACAGGGACAATGGGCAACACCTGGAGAGGGGTGGAGACAACCACAAAGACAGAGAACACAGGTATGAATACACAGGGACAATGGGAAACACCTGGAGAGGGGTGGAGACAACCACAAAGACAGAGAACACAGGTATGAATACACAGGGAAAATGGGCAACACCTGGAGAGGGGTGGAGACAACCACAAAGACAGAGGTATGAATACACAGGGACAATGGGAAACACCTGGAGAGGGGTGGAGACAACCACAAAGACAGAGAACACAGGTATGAATACACAGGGAAAATGGGCAACACCTGGAGAGGGGTGGAGACAACCACAAAGACAGAGGTATGAATACACAGGGACAATGGGAAACACCTGGAGAGGGGTGGAGACAACCACAAAGACAGAGGTATGAATACACAGGGACAATGGGAAACACCTGGAGAGGGGTGGAGACAACCACAAAGACAGAGGTATGAATACACAGGGACAATGGGAAACACCTGGAGAGGGGTGGAGACAACCACAAAGACAGAGGTATGAATACACAGGGACAATGGGCAACACCTGGAGAGGGGTGGAGACAACCACAAAGACAGAGAACACAGGTATGAATACACAGGGACAATGGGCAACACCTGGAGAGGGGTGGAGACAACCACAAAGACAGAGAACACAGGTATGAATACACAGGGACAATGGGCAACACCTGGAGAGGGGTGGAGACAACCACAAAGACAGAGAACACAGGTATGAATACACAGGGACAATGGGAAACACCTGGAGAGGGGTGGAGACAACCACAAAGACAGAGAACACAGGTATGAATACACAGGGACAATGGGCAACACCTGGAGAGGGGTGGAGACAACCACAAAGACAGAGAACACAGGTATGAATACACAGGGACAATGGGCAACACCTGGAGAGGGGTGGAGACAACCACAAAGACAGAGAACACAGGTATGAATACACAGGGACAATGGGCAACACCTGGAGAGGGGTGGAGACAACCACAAAGACAGAGAACACAGGTATGAATACACAGGGACAATGGGAAACACCTGGAGAGGGGTGGAGACAACCACAAAGACAGAGAACACAGGTATGAATACACAGGGACAATGGGAAACACCTGGAGAGGGGTGGAGACAACCACAAAGACAGAGGTATGAATACACAGGGACAATGGGAAACACCTGGAGAGGGGTGGAGACAACCACAAAGACAGAGAACACAGGTATGAATACACAGGGACAATGGGAAACACCTGGAGAGGGGTGGAGACAACCACAAAGACAGAGAACACAGGTATGAATACACAGGGACAATGGGCAACACCTGGAGAGGGGTGGAGACAACCACAAAGACAGAGAACACAGGTATGAATACACAGGGACAATGGGCAACACCTGGAGAGGGGTGGAGACAACCACAAAGACAGAGAACACAGGTATGAATACACAGGGAAAATGGGAAACACCTGGAGAGGGGTGAAGACAACCACAAAGACAGAGAACACAGGTATGAATACACAGGGAAAATGGGCAACACCTGGAGAGGGGTGGAGACAACCACAAAGACAGAGGTATGAATACACAGGGACAATGGGAAACACCTGGAGAGGGGTGGAGACAAAGACAAAGAACAGAGGTATGAATACACAGGGACAATGGGAAACACCTGGAGAGGGGTGGAGACAACCACAAAGACAGAGAACACAGTATGAATACACAGGGACAATGGGAAACACCTGGAGAGGGGTGGAGACAACCACAAAGACAGAGGTATGAATACACAGGGACAATGGGAAACACCTGGAGAGGGGTGGAGACAACCACAAAGACAGAGGTATGAATACACAGGGAAAATGGGAAACACCTGGAGAGGGGTGAAGACAACCACAAAGACAGAGAACACAGGTATGAATACACAGGGAAAATGGGCAACAGGTATGAATACACAGGGAAAATGGGCAACACCTGGAGAGGGGTGGAGACAACCACAAAGACAGAGAACACAGGTATGAATACACAGGGAAAATGGGCAACACCTGGAGAGGGGTGGAGACAACCACAAAGACAGAGGTATGAATACACAGGGACAATGGGAAACACCTGGAGAGGGGTGGAGACAACCACAAAGACAGAGGTATGAATACACAGGGACAATGGGAAACACCTGGAGAGGGGTGGAGACAACCACAAAGACAGAGGTATGAATACACAGGGACAATGGGAAACACCTGGAGAGGGGTGGAGACAACCACAAAGACAGAGGTATGAATACACAGGGACAATGGGAAACACCTGGAGAGGGGGGGTGGAGACAACCACAAAGACAGAGGTATGAATACACAGGGACAATGGGAAACACCTGGAGAGGGGTGGAGACAACCACAAAGACAGAGGTATGAATACACAGGGACAATGGGCAACACCTGGAGAGGGGTGGAGACAACCACAAAGACAGAGAACACAGGTATGAATACACAGGGACAATGGGAAACACCTGGAGAGGGGTGGAGACAACCACAAAGACAGAGAACACAGGTATGAATACACAGGGAAAATGGGAAACACCTGGAGAGGGGTGGAGACAACCACAAAGACAGAGAACACAGGTATGAATACACAGGGAAAATGGGCAACACCTGGAGAGGGGTGGAGACAACCACAAAGACAGAGAACACAGGTATGAATACACAGGGAAAATGGGAAACACCTGGAGAGGGGTGGAGACAACCACAAAGACAGAGAACACAGGTATGAATACACAGGGAAAATGGGCAACACCTGGAGAGGGGTGGAGACAACCACAAAGACAGAGAACACAGGTATGAATACACAGGGAAAATGGGCAACACCTGGAGAGGGGTGGAGACAACCACAAAGACAGAGAACACAGGTATGAATACACAGGGACAATGGGCAACACCTGGAGAGGGGTGGAGACAACCACAAAGACAGAGAACACAGGTATGAATACACAGGGAAAATGGGAAACACCTGGAGAGGGGTGGAGACAACCACAAAGACAGAGAACACAGGTATGAATACACAGGGAAAATGGGCAACACCTGGAGAGGGGTGGAGACAACCACAAAGACAGAGGTATGAATACACAGGGACAATGGGAAACACCTGGAGAGGGGTGGAGACAACCACAAAGACAGAGAACACAGGTATGAATACACAGGGAAAATGGGAAACACCTGGAGAGGGGTGGAGACAACCACAAAGACAGAGAACACAGGTATGAATACACAGGGAAAATGGGCAACACCTGGAGAGGGGTGGAGACAACCACAAAGACAGAGGTATGAATACACAGGGACAATGGGAAACACCTGGAGAGGGGTGGAGACAACCACAAAGACAGAGGTATGAATACACAGGGACAATGGGAAACACCTGGAGAGGGGTGGAGACAACCACAAAGACAGAGGTATGAATACACAGGGACAATGGGAAACACCTACTGGAGAGGGGTGGAGACAACCACAAAGACAGAGGTATGAATACACAGGGACAATGGGAAACACCTGGAGAGGGGTGGAGACAACCACAAAGACAGAGGTATGAATACACAGGGACAATGGGAAACACCTGGAGAGGGGTGGAGACAACCACAAAGACAGAGGTATGAATACACAGGGACAATGGGCAACACCTGGAGAGGGGTGGAGACAACCACAAAGACAGAGGTATGAATACACAGGGACAATGGGCAACACCTGGAGAGGGGTGGAGACAACCACAAAGACAGAGGTATGAATACACAGGGACAATGGGAAACACCTGGAGAGGGGTGGAGACAACCACAAAGACAGAGGTATGAATACACAGGGACAATGGGAAACACCTGGAGAGGGGTGGAGACAACCACAAAGACAGAGGTATGAATACACAGGGACAATGGGCAACACCTGGAGAGGGGTGGAGACAACCACAAAGACAGAGGTATGAATACACAGGGACAATGGGAAACACCTGGAGAGGGGTGGAGACAACCACAAAGACAGAGGTATGAATACACAGGGACAATGGGCAACACCTGGAGAGGGGTGGAGACAACCACAAAGACAGAGAACACAGGTATGAATACACAGGGACAATGGGCAACACCTGGAGAGGGGTGGAGACAACCACAAAGACAGAGAACACAGGTATGAATACACAGGGACAATGGGCAACACCTGGAGAGGGGTGGAGACAACCACAAAGACAGAGAACACAGGTATGAATACACAGGGACAATGGGAAACACCTGGAGAGGGGTGGAGACAACCACAAAGACAGAGAACACAGGTATGAATACACAGGGACAATGGGCAACACCTGGAGAGGGGTGGAGACAACCACAAAGACAGAGAACACAGGTATGAATACACAGGGACAATGGGCAACACCTGGAGAGGGGTGGAGACAACCACAAAGACAGAGAACACAGGTATGAATACACAGGGACAATGGGAAACACCTGGAGAGGGGTGGAGACAACCACAAAGACAGAGAACACAGGTATGAATACACAGGGACAATGGGAAACACCTGGAGAGGGGTGGAGACAACCACAAAGACAGAGGTATGAATACACAGGGACAATGGGAAACACCTGGAGAGGGGTGGAGACAACCACAAAGACAGAGAACACAGGTATGAATACACAGGGACAATGGGAAACACCTGGAGAGGGGTGGAGACAACCACAAAGACAGAGAACACAGGTATGAATACACAGGGACAATGGGCAACACCTGGAGAGGGGTGGAGACAACCACAAAGACAGAGAACACAGGTATGAATACACAGGGACAATGGGCAACACCTGGAGAGGGGTGGAGACAACCACAAAGACAGAGGTATGAATACACAGGGACAATGGGCAACACCTGGAGAGGGGTGGAGACAACCACAAAGACAGAGAACACAGGTATGAATACACAGGGACAATGGGAAACACCTGGAGAGGGGTGGAGACAACCACAAAGACAGAGGTATGAATACACAGGGACAATGGGCAACACCTGGAGAGGGGTGGAGACAACCACAAAGAACACAGGTATGAATACACAGGGACAATGGGCAACACCTGGAGAGGGGTGGAGACAACCACAAAGAACACAGGTATGAATACACAGGGACAATGGGCAACACCTGGAGAGGGGTGGAGACAACCACAAAGAACACAGGTATGAATACACAGGGACAATGGGCAACACCTGGAGAGGGGTGGAGACAACCACAAAGAACACAGGTATGAATACACAGGGACAATGGGCAACACCTGGAGAGGGGTGGAGACAACCACAAAGACAGAGGTATGAATACACAGGGACAATGGGCAACACCTGGAGAGGGGTGGAGACAACCACAAAGACAGGTATGAATACCAGGGACAATGGGCAACACCTGGAGTGTGACAGACAGGTGAACCAGATCAGGTGTGACAGCAATATCAACAGCACAACGTTCATGTCACTATGTGCAGTAATGTGTAACCAATAAGAAACCTGTCCCTTTCCACTCGTCTATTATCTTTGTTTAGAAATAGCCATTTGTGATGACTTACTGATGCTTCTAGTGTGTCTCCTCAATGAAGAGAGCTGCGTGACCATGTGACACCATCCTTGATGTGGGGAAGAGTGTTGGACAGGCACATCCTGTTCCTGTTAAGACACCTGGCCAGCTGAGTGCAGGTGGGCTCTCCTGTCCAACATGAGCCTCCTACCATGGACAGATTTTTCACCTCGTGTTACGTCTCTTGGAAGAGGGAACGCAACTCCCTGTGGAGTGAAAAGGGGACTGTAGGTGCCAGGATGACAAAGGCAGATCATTTATTGGGGCTGAACTGAATCAAAGAAAGTAAATGTCAAAGTCCCCTCTCCTACCTGCCTACCCACTACTTACCTAACCTACCCTCTCCTACCTTACCTGCCTACCCACTACTTACCTACCCTACCCTCTCCTACCTTACCTGCCTACCCACTACTTACCTAACCTACCCTCTCCTACCTTACCTGCAACACCTGGAGAGGGTACCACAAAGACAGAGACTACCCACTACTTACCTAACCTACCCTCTCCTACTTTACCTGCCTACCCACTACTTACCTAACCTACCCTCTCCTACCTTACCTGCCTACCCACTACTTACCTAACCTACCCTCCCTCTCCCACCCTCTCCTACCTTACCTGCCTACCCACTACTTACAGGTAGGACCAGGGACAATGGGAAACACCTGGAGAGGGGTGGAGACAACCACAAAGACAGGAACACCTAACCTGAATACACAGGTACCTGTCTGGAGGTACTTACCTAACCTACCCTCTCCACCTTACCTGCCTACCCACTACTTACCTAACCTA
This sequence comes from Oncorhynchus gorbuscha, assembly GCF_021184085.1. Classification (NCBI taxonomy): domain Eukaryota; kingdom Metazoa; phylum Chordata; class Actinopteri; order Salmoniformes; family Salmonidae; genus Oncorhynchus; species Oncorhynchus gorbuscha. Next base: position 156,635 of record NW_025745709.1, on the reverse strand, counting down.
CCCTCTCCTACCTTACCTGCCTACCTACTACTTACCTAACCTACCCTCTCCTACCTGCCTACCCACTACTTACCTAACCTACCCTCTCCTACCTTACCTGCCTACCCACTACTTACCTAACCTACCCTCTCCTACCTGCCTACCCACTACTTACCTAACCTACCCTCTCCTACCTGCCTATCCACTACTTACCTAACCTACCCTCTCCTACCTGCCTACCCACTACTTACCTAACCTACCCTCTCCTACCTGCCTACCCACTACTTACCTAACCTACCCTCTCCTACCTGCCTGCCTACTACTTACCTAACCTACCCTCTCCTACCTGCCTACCCACTACTTACCTAACCTACCCTCTCCTACCTGCCTACCCACTACTTACCTAACCTACCCTCTCCTACCTGCCTACCCACTACTTACCTAACCTACCCTCTCCTACCTGCCTACCCACTACTTATCTAACCTACCCTCTCCTACCTTACCTGCCTACCCACTACTTACCTAACCTACCCTCTCCTACCTGCCTACCCACTACTTACCTAACCTACCCTCTCCTACCTGCCTACCCACTACTTACCTAACCTACCCTCCTCCTACCTGCCTACCCACTACTTACCTAACCTACCTGCCTCTCCTACCTTACCTGCCTACCCACTACTTACCTAACCTACCCTCTCCTACCTTACCTGCCTACCCACTACTTACCTAACCTACCCTCTCCTACCTTACCTGCCTACCCTAACCTACCCTCTCCTATCCTACCCACCTTATCTAACCTACCCTCTCTTACCTGCCTACCCACTACTTACCTAACCTACCCTCTCCTACCTGCCTACCTACCCTCTCCTACCTGCCTACCTACTACTTACCTAACCTACCCTCTCCTACCTTACCTGCCTACCCACTACTTACCTAACCTACCCTCTCCTACCTGCCTACCCACTACTTATCTAACCCACCCTCTCCTACCTTACCTGCCTACCCACTACTTACCTAACCTACCCTCTCCTACCTGCCTACCCACTACTTATCTAACCCACCCTCTCCTACCTTACCTGCCTACCCACTACTTACCTAACCTACCCTCTCCTACCTGCCTACCCACTACTTATCTAACCTACCCTCTCCTACCTTACCTGCCTACCCACTACTTACCTAACCCACCCTCTCCTACCTGCCTACCCACTACTTACCTAACCTACCCCCTCCTACCTTACCTGCCTACCCACTACTTACCTAACCTACCCTCTCCTACTTTACCTGCCTACCCACTACTTACCTAACCTACCCTCTCCTACCTGCCTACCCACTACTTACCTAACCTACCCTCTCCTACCTTACCTGCCTACCCACTACTTACCTAACCTACCCTCTCCTACCTGCCTACCCACTACTTACCTAACCTACCCTCTCTTACCTTACCTGCCTACCCACTACTTACCTAACCTACCCTCTCCTACCTTACCTGCCTACCCACTACTTACCTAACCTACCCTCTCCTACCTGCCTACCCACTACTTACCTAACCTACCCTCTCCTACCTGCCTACCCACTACTTACCTAACCTACCCTCTCCTACCTTACCTGCCTACCCACTACTTACCTAACCTACCCTCTTCTACCTGCCTACCCACTACTTACCTAACCTACCCACTACTTACCTAACCTACCCTCTCCTACCTGCCTACCCACTACTTACCTAACCTACCCTCTCCTACCTGCCTACCCACCACTACTTATCCTAACCTACCCTCTCCTACCTGCCTACCCACTACTTACCTAACCTACCCTCTCCTACCTTACCTGCCTACCCACTACTTACCTAACCTACCCTCTCTCTACCTGCCTACCCACTACTTACCTAACCTACCCTCTCCTACCTGCCTACCCACTACTCCTAACCTACCCTCTCCTACCTGCCTACCCACTACTTACCTAACCTACCCTCTCCTACCTGCCTACCCACTACTTACCTAACCTACCCTCTCCTACCTTACCTGCCTACCCACTACTTACCTAACCTACCCTCTCCTACCTTACCTGCCTACCCACTACTTACCTAACCTACCCTCTCCTACCTTACCTGCCTACCCACTACTTACCTAACCTACCCTCTCCTACCTTACCTGCCTACCCACTACTTACCTAACCTACCCTCTCCTACCTTACCTGCCTACCCACTACTTACCTAACCTACCCTCTCCTACCTGCCTACCCACTACTTATCTAACCTACCCTCTCCTACCTTACCTGCCTACCCACTACTTACCTAACCTACCCTCTCTTACCTTACCTGCCTACCCACTACTTACCTAACCTACCCTCTCCTACCTTACCTGCCTACCCACTACTTACCTAACCTACCCTACTCCTAACCTTACCTGCCTACCCACTACTTACCTAACCTACCCTCTCCTACCTTACCTGCCTACCCACTACTTACCTAACCTACCCTCTCCTACCTTACCTGACTACCCACTACTTACCTAACCTACCCTCTCCTACCTTACCTGACTACCCACTACTTACCTAACCTACCCTCTCCTACCTTACCTGCCTACCCACTACTTACCTAACCTACCCTCTCCTACCTTACCTGCCTACCCACTACTTACCTAACCTACCCTCTCCTACTTTACCTGCCTACCCACTACTTACCTAACCTACCCTCTCCTACCTTACCTGCCTACCCACTACTTACCTAACCTACCCTCTCCTACTTTACCTGCCTACCCACTACTTACCTAACCTACCCTCTCCTACTTTACCTGCCTACCCACTACTTACCTAACCTACCCTCTCCTACCTTACCTGCCTACCCACTACTTACCTAACCTACCCTCTCCTACCTTACCTGCCTACCCACTACTTACCTAACCTAGCACCACCTGGTGCCCACTCACCAAAATACAGGGGGTTATCCACCCAGGTCTTACCTAGTGTGCATAGACAGTAAATACTAACAGGTTATGTATGCCCATACCCCTCTTGCCTAAGCATTTCCTAGGTGTCTTCCCCCTGCATAGACAGTAAATACTATCTTATAATAATAATAATAATATATGCCATTTAGCAGACGCTTTTATCCAAAGCGACTTACAGTCATGTGTGCATACATTCTAACGTATGGGTGGTCCCGGGGATCGAACCCACTAGGCCTCTTGCCTAAGCATTTCCTAGGTGTCTTCCCCCTGCATAGACAGTAAATACTACAGGTTATGTATGCCCATAGGCCTCTTGCCTAAGCACTTCCTAGGTGTCTTCCCCCTGCATAGACAGTAAATACTACAGGTTATGTATGCCCATAGGCCTCTTGCCTAAGCACTTCCTAGGTGTCTCCCCCTGCATAGACAGTAAATACTACAGGTTATGTATGCCCATAGGCCTCTTGCCTAAGCACTTCCTAGGTGTCTTCCCCCCTGGGAACATAGACAGTAAATACTACAGGTTATGTATGCCCATAGGCCTCTTGCCTAAGCACTTCCTAGGTGTCTTCCCCCCTGGGAACATAGACAGTAAATACTACAGGTTATGTATGCCCATAGGCCTCTTGCCTAAGCACTTCCTAGGTGTCTCCCCCCTGCATAGACAGTAAATACTACAGGTTATGTATGCCCATAGGCCTCTTGCCTAAGCACTTCCTAGGTGCCGTCCCCCTGCATAGACAGTAAATACTACAGGTTATGTATGCCCATAGGCCTCTTGCCTAAGCACTTCCTAGGTGCCTTCCCCCCTGGGAACATAGACAGTAAATACTATGGGTTATGTATGCCCATAGGCCTCTTGCCTAAGCACTTCCTAGGTGTCTTCCCCCTGCATAGACAGTAAATACTACAGGTTATGTATGCCCATAGGCCTCTTGCCTAAGCACTTCCTAGGTGTCTTCCCCCCTGGGAACACATGAAACAGAATAATACAAACGTAAGGAAACCATTTCAAGAATCAAAAACACTGCGCCCTATTGGCACACATATACATATAGATCAGCAGCTACAAAATACTTAACAAAAACCTCTGAGCAACAACCAACACAAGACATATCAATGAGCAACAACCAACACATATCAATGAGCAACAACCAACACATATCAATCAGCAACAACCAACACAACACATATCAATCAGCAACAACCAACACATATCAATCAGCAACAACCAACACATATCAATCAGCAACAACCAACACAAGACATATCAATGAGCAACAACCAACACAAGACATATCAATCAGCAACAACCAACACATATCAATCAGCAACAACCAACACATATCAATCAGCAACAACCAACACAACACATATCAATCAGCAACAACCAACACATATCAATCAGCAACAACCAACACATATCAATCAGCAACAACCAACACAAGACATATCAATCAGCAACAACCAACACATATCAATCAGCAACAACCAACACAACACATATCAATCAGCAACAACCAACACATATCAATCAGCAACAACCAACACATATCAATCAGCAACAACCAACACAAGACATATCAATGAGCAACAACCAACACAAGACATATCAATCAGCAACAACCAACACATATCAATGAGCAACAACCAACACATATCAATGAGCAACAACCAACACATATCAATCAGCAACAACCAACACAAGACATATCAATCAGCAACAACCAACACAACACATATCAATCAGCAACAACCAACACATATCAATCAGCAACAACCAACACAAGACATATCAATCAGCAACAACCAACACAACACATATCAATCAGCAACAACCAACACATATCAATGAGCAACAACCAACACAAGACATATCAATCAGCAACAACCAACACAACACATATCAATCAGCAACAACCAACACAACACATATCAATCAGCAACAACCAACACATATCAATCAGCAACAACCAACACATATCAATCAGCAACAACCAACACAAGACATATCAATGAGCAACAACCAACACAAGACATATCAATCAGCAACAACCAACACATATCAATGAGCAACAACCAACACATATCAATGAGCAACAACCAACACATATCAATGAGCAACAACCAACACATATCAATCGGCAACAACCAACACAAGACATATCAATCAGCAACAACCAACACATATCAATCAGCAACAACCAACACAAGACATATCAATGAGCAACAACCAACACAAGACATATCAATGAGCAACAACCAACACATATCAATGAGCAACAACCAACACATATCAATGAGCAACAACCAACACAAGACATATCAATGAGCAACAACCAACACATATCAATGAGCAACAACCAACACATATCAATGAGCAACAACCAACACATATCAATCGGCAACAACCAACACAAGACATATCAATCAGCAACAACCAACACAAGACATATCAATCAGCAACAACCAACACAAGACATATCAATGAGCAACAACCAACACAAGACATATCAATGAGCAACAACCAACACATATCAATCAGCAACAACCAACACATATCAATCAGCAACAACCAACACAAGACATATCAATGAGCAACAACCAACACATATCAATCAGCAACAACCAACACATATCAATCAGCAACAACCAACACAAGACATATCAATGAGCAACAACCAACACAAGACATATCAATGAGCAACAACCAACACATATCAATCAGCAACAACCAACACATATCAATCAGCAACAACCAACACAAGACATATCAATCAGCAACAACCAACACATATCAATCAGCAACAACCAACACATATCAATGAGCAACAACCAACACATATCAATGAGCAACAACCAACACATATCAATGAGCAACAACCAACACATATCAATGAGCAACAACCAACACATATCAATGAGCAACAACCAACACATATCAATCAGCAACAACCAACACATATCAATCAGCAACAACCAACACATATCAATCAGCAACAACCAACACATATCAATCAGCAACAACCAACACAAGACATATCAATCAGCAACAACCAACACAAGACATATCAATCAGCAACAACCAACACATATTTACATTTACATTTAAGTCATTTAGCAGACGCAATCAGACCACTTACAAATTGATTCACCTTATGACATCCAGTGGAACAGCCACTTTACAATAGTGCATCTAAATATTTTAAGGGGGGAGGGGGTGAGAAGGATTACTTTATCCTATCCTAAGTATTCCTTAAAGAGGTGGGGTTTCAGGTGTCTCCGGAAGGTGGTGATTGACTCAATCCTGGCAGTTTGTTCCACCAAGCCAGAGCAGCGATACAGTTTTGACTGGGCTGGCATATCAATCAGGAACTGTACTTCCTCAGTGGTAGGGAGACGAGCAGGCCAGAGGTGGATGAACGCAGTGCCCTTATTTGGGTGTAGGGCAACAACCTGGAGGTACAAGGTGCATATCAATCACAGCAACCAACACAAGACATATCAATAGCGGATGCAACCAACTGGAAGCCAGTGGAATCAGCAAGGAGCAACACGTGAGAGAACTTGGGAAGGTTGAACACAACCAACTGCATTCTGGATGAGTTGTAGGGGTTTCAATGGCAAGGCAAGCCAAGCCAATCAGCAGCAGTAATCCAGACGGGAGATGACAAGTGCAGGATTAACCAACGCATATCCTGTCAGGCAACAACCAACGGATGTTGTAGAGCATGAACCTCAGGAACGTGCCACCGTCTTGATGTTAGTTGAGAACGACAGGGTGTTGTCCAGGATCAACCAAGGTTCTTAGCGCTCTGGGAGGAGGACACAATGAGTTGTCAACCGTGATGGCAATCATGGAACAAGTCCTTCCCCGGGAGGAAGAGCAGCTATCAATTCAGCAGGTGGTGATCCGTCATCCACACTGATATGTCTGCCAGACATGCAGAGATGCGATTCGCCACCTGGTCATCAGAAGGGGGAAAGTTGACATATCAATCAGCAACAACCAACACATATCAATCAGCAACAACCAACACAAGACATATCAATCAGCTCTCTCCTAACAAAGGAACACTTGCTTTTCTAGCTTCAGAAGGAATCTGTAATTGTAGACAGCTGTTTCTGACGAGAGGGCGGGGTCATTGGTCTGCTAAATGACTTAAATGTAAATGTAAATGTCAGCGCCAATCATCAATGGGGCCGACCAATCAGCTGCTTCGAAGAATCCAGGAAGCCATTTCCTGAAATACAAACCCATAACACACAGAAACTGGGGAATGTAACACCAAGTCGTCTCTGGGATTCAAACCAGGGATCTTTCAGTTACTGGCCCGACACCCTTAACCACTAGGCTACCTGCAGCAGGAGTCCCATGTTGACAGGAGACCCCACCTTTATTTCTCCCTCATTATGAACATTCATATTGGTCAACAGTCCTACTGTGTGTATTGAACATTCATATTGGACTGTAGCAGCTAGCTAACTGGCTACTGATCAACCTATTGTGTGTATTGAACATTCATATTGAACAGCCTTACCTATAGAGTAGCACCACCACCCATCAGCCCATTCTCTTCTTGATGTCAAAGCTGCAGTGCATTGTTTTTATAGGAGTTTATGATTAATAATCCTATTTATTTCAAGCCACACTAAGATGTCCCCATACTATTACTTTAAAGCCCCTCTGTCAGATATAAACCATCAGAGTGGGAAACCAACTGACATGGAAACAATGGAGCAAATGTATCACTATCAGAGGGGTGTATTATGACATCAGATAGAACAACTCAGACATTCCAAATATCACTTCATTATCAGAGGGGTGTATTATGACATCAGATAGAACTACTCAGACATTCCAAATCAGGCTTCATCCATATCATGAAGGTGGATATTGATCCAACCATTTCCAAAGTAATGACCGGGCTGATGGAAACAGGATATGCCTGAACACTTTTATAAATGAAGACAGACGATTTGTTGGTTTGTTTTACATGGTGGGTCTTTTTGTGTCAGTAAACATGAATAAGTGATAAATGGCAGTGGAAACTCCTTTATGCCAAGTATTTATATAATAACCATCATCTCGAAGTTAAACTTGGAGTCACGTGATGATATGTTGTGTGGTCCTCCCACTATGACTTGGGAAACCATGCAGTTTATTAGGCTACAAATTAAATAAGTTATGAACTTCACAGGGTGGTGAAACTGCATGTGATGAGCTTGATGCTCCTTTCCAATACATTTTGATGGTCTTATTCTGGTGACGTGATGATCGATGCTTGGCTGCCATTTGACAAATAAAATAATATCTCTCTTATCCATAATAATCTCATCATGTAGGTAGCCTACTAACACTGTATCTGTGAGCTGCTGGCTACAGTGCACGGGACAAGAGCACATTTTCTATATAACTCAACAGTTTATCAAAACCATCAGTAGAGTTGACAATGTGATGGAAACCCATTTAACTTGTATTTTTCATTCAGTACATGGGAATTCAACAGGAAAACATTTTTTTCCGTGCACTACGTCATCACGCAAATACTTTTATCCGCAATAAATCTGTTTGATGCAAACATTTCCGATGGGAAAATGCGTATATTGTTTAATGCACAGGGGAATTTAACAACAGACGTTATTTTGTTGTGCACTACGTCATCACGCTCAGCATTTTATCCACAATAAGTCTGATGGAAACATGCATATATTGTTTGAAGCAGATTGGAGATTATTCACATGAAAATCTGTCGCAAATTGCGTGGAAATTTAGCAACTAAGGTGGATATTGATCCAACACCTGCCGTATATTCAAACCAGCCCACTGGGCACAGACATCAGTTCAACATCTAGTTTCTCGTTACATTTTTTTGAGTCCTCAACTAAAGTGAATTCAACATGAAATTCTGTCACCAGTCATTGGATTTAGTTTGCAAGTTGGGTGAAACACTAAATGTCACATGTCATTGGATTTAGGTTGCCAGTTGGGTGAAACACTAAATGTCACATGTCATTGGATTTAGGTTGCCAGTTGGGTGAAACACTAAATGTCACCTGTCATTGGATTTAGGTTGCCAGTTGGGTGAAACACTAAATGTCACATGTCATTGGATTTAGGTTGCCAGTTGGGTGAAACACTAAATGTCACCTGTCATTGGATTTAGGTTGCCAGTTGGGTGAAACACTAAATGTCACCTGTCATTGGATTTAGGTTGCCAGTTGGGTGAAACACTAAATGTCACCTGTCATTGGATTTAGGTTGCCAGTTGGGTGAAACACTAAATGTCACCTGTCATTGGATTTAGGTTGCCAGTTGGGTGAAACACTAAATGTCACCTGTCATTGGATTTAGGTTGCCAGTTGGGTGAAACACTAAATGTCACCTGTCATTGGATTTAGGTTGCCAGTTGGGTGAAACACTAAATGTCACATGTCATTGGATTTAGGTTGCCAGTTGGGTGAAAAATAAATATAAATACCTGATGTTGATGTCTTTTCACAAATCCAATCAGTTTTCCACATTGATCAAACATCACATGGAATTATTTTGTTGAAATGTGGAAACAAAGTTTATTCAACCAGTGGGAGGTTTGTAAAAGCCCTCGGGAAAGTCGAACAAAAAACTTTTCATTGAGACAATGATGAAACAGCAATCAGTAGGAGAGTTGTGGTGGATATTATAAAATAAGGATCTGCTGGAGTCCAAGTCAAACCAAGATTCTTTATTTATTTAATCCGCGGGCGAGTCAGTGAACATTTTCATGTCATTAAATCATCAGTGGGCCAACAATGTAAATGTCAACAATGGAACAAATGCATCACATCCAAATATCACTTGATTATCTGTAGTGCTGGAGGAATGACACACCCAGATAAACACACACAGTCAGATAAACACACACAGTCAGATAAACACAGAGTTTAAAAAAGGACCATTGGACACATGGAATCTGATTTACTCTGTATTCGAAACTGACATACTCCATATTCAATTCATATTTTCTAACAGAGACATACAAATATATTTTAGAGTATATTTTTTACAATTGGATTTCATTTTATATGGTATAAACAAGTAAACACATTCTCAGTCAACAATAGAAGACACTGGGAGCACTGTGTTCTCTGATGAACTTTAAAGGTGATGTGAAATATCACACTAGGAGAAGTTATTTTTCTGTGGATTCTCACATGCCTTTTAGGTGACATTTGTAAAGGTGTGTATTCGCTCATGAGCTTTCAGCTTTCCTAACTCCGTAAAACTCTTTCTACACTGAGCGCGATGGTATGGCTTCTCCCCTGTGTGTATTTCGCTCATGATATTTCATGTTTCCTAACTGGTTAAAACTCTTTCCACAATGGGTGCAATGGTATGGCTTATCCCCTGTGTGAATTCGCTCATGAGATTGTAGGTTTCCTAACAAGCTAAAACTCTTTCCACACTTTGCGCAATGGAAAGGCTTCTCCCCTGTGTGTATTCTCTCGTGTCTTTTCAGGTTTCCTAAATGGTTAAAACTCGTTCCACACAAGGCGCAATGGAAAGGCTTTGCTTCGGTGTGTGTCCTCTCATGTCTTTTCAGGCTTCCTAACTTGGTAAACTTAGTTCCACACTGGGAGCAGTGGTAAGGCTTATCCCCTGTGTGTATTTGTTCATGAGATTTCATGTTATCTAACTTGTTAAAACTCTTTCCACACTGTTCACAATGGTATGGCTTCTCCCCTGTGTGTATTCGCCCATGAGCAATTAGGCTTCCTAAGCGGTTAAAACTCTTTCCACAATGTGAGCAGTGGTAAGGCTTCTCCCCTGTGTGTATTCGGCCATGAGCTTTCAGGCTTCCTAACTGGCTAAAACTCTTTCCACAATTGGAGCAATGGTAAGGCTTTTCCCCTGTGTGTATTCGCTCATGAGCTTTCAGGCTTCCTAACTTGATAAAACTCTTTCCACACTGAGAGCAGAGGTGTCGTCTTGCTGGTTTGGACATCTCTGGTTCCTCCGAGTTTGGTTTTCCTCCTGCCAAAGACAGTGTTTATTTAAAGAGAGACGTGAATGAAATCTCCACATGATAAAACTGCCTTGCTATGAGGTGTAATCCAAATCAGATCCCTCAATAACATGAGGCCAGTTTTCAAACATTTCATCATTTAAAACAATCTTTGTGTGATTTTAAAACAAATCATGTTGAAGAGCTTCCTGGTAATATAGTTACATTACTCATTCTGTTTCAGTAGTTATAACACAAAACACAGTTCTATCACACTCAAGACACAGACATAGCCGGATTCCTATCAAGCAGGTGGTTCTAAATATATAACTTTCATAGCTGTATGATACAGAATGTGACCTACACACTTCCTTAAAATTCGGTGACAAGCCGAATTTCTTCAGCCTCCTGAGGCTCGCTGTCAGTGTGAGTGGACCAATTCAGTTTGTCTGTGATGTGTATGCCGAGGAACTTAAAACTAGCTATCCTCTCCACTACTGTTCCATTGATGTGGATAGGGGGGTGTTCCCTCTGCTGTTTCCTGAAGTCCACAATCATCTCCTTAGTTTTGTTGACGTTGAGTGTGAGGTTATTTTCCTGACCCCACACTCCGAGGGCCCTCACCTCCTCCCTGTAGGCCGTCTCGTCGTTGTTGGTAATCAAGCCTACCACTGTTGTGTCGTCCGCAAACTTGATGATTGAGTTGGAGGCGTGCGTGGCCACGCAGTCGTGGGTGAACAGGGAGTACAGGAGAGGGCTCAGAACGCACCCTTGTGGGGCCCCCGTGTTGAGGATCAGCGGGGAGGAGATGTTGTTGCCTACCCTCACCACCTGGGGGCGGCCCGTCAGGAAGTCCAGTACCCAGTTGCACAGGGCGGGGTCGAGACCCAGGGTCTCGAGCTTGATGATGAGCTTGGAGGGTACTATGGTGTTGAATGCCGAGCTGTAGTCTATGAACAGCATTCTCACATAGGTATTCCTCTTGTCCAGGTGGGCTAGGGCAGTGTGCAGTGTGGTTGAGATTGCATCGTCTGTGGACCTATTTGGGCGGTAAGCAAATTGGAGTGGGTCTAGGGTGTCAGGTAGGGTGGAGGTGATATAGTCCTTGACTAGTCTCTCAAAGCACTTCGTGATGACGGAAGTGAGTGCTACGGGGCGGTAGTCATTTAGCTCAGTTACCTTAGCTTTCTTGGGAACAGGAACAATGGTGGCCCTCTTGAAGCATGTGGGAACAGCAGACTGGTATAGGGATTGATTGAATATGTCCGTAAACACACCGGCCAGCTGGTCTGCGCATGCTCTGAGGGCGCGGCTGGGGATGCCGTCTGGGCCTGCAGCCTTGCGAGGGTTAACACGTTTAAATGTCTTACTCACCTCGGCTGCAGTGAAGGAGAGACCGCATGTTTTCGTTGCAGGCCGTGTCAGTGGCACTGTATTGTCCTCAAAGCGGACAAAAAAAGTTATTTAGTCTGCCTGGGAGCAAGACATCCTGGTCCGTGACTGGGCTGGGTTTCTTCTTGTAGTCCGTGATTGACATGCCTCTTGTGTCTGAGCCATTGAATTGAGATTCCACTTTGTCTCTGTACTGACGCTTAGCTTGTTTAATAGCCTTGCGGAGGGAATAGCTGCATTGTTTATATTCGGACATGTTACCAGACACCTTGCCCTGATTAAAAGCAGTGGTTCGCGCTTTCAGTTTCACGCGAATGCTACCATCAATCCACGGTTTCTGGTTTGGGAATGTTTTTATCGTTGCTATGGGAACGACATCTTCGACGCACGTTCTAATGAACTCGCACACCGAATCAGCGTATTCGTCAATATTTCCATCTGACGCAATACGAAACATGTCCCAGTCCACGTGATGGAAGCAGTCTTGGAGTGTAGAGTCAGCTTGGTCTGACCAGCGTTGGACAGACCTCAGCGTGGGAGCCTCTTGTTTTAATTTCTGCCTGTAGGCAGGGATCAGCAAAATGGAGTCGTGGTCAGATTTCCCGAAAGGGGGGCGGGGCAGGGCCTTATATGCGTCGCAGAAGTTAGAGTAACAATGATCCAAGGTTTTACCACCCCTGGTTGCGCAATCGATATGCTGATAAAATTTGGGGAGTCTTGTTTTCAGATTAGCTTTGTTAAAATCCCCAGCTACAATGAATGCAGCCTCCGGATAAATGGTTTCCAGTTTGCAAAGAGTTAAATAAAGTTTGTTCAGAGCCATCGATGTGTCTGCTTGGGGGGGGATATATACGGCTGTGATTATAATCGAAGAGAATTCTCTTGGAAGATAATGCGGTCTACATTTGTTTGTGAGGAATTCTAAATCAGGTGAACAGAAGGATTTGAGTTCCTGTATGTTTCCTTCATCACACCATGTCCCGTTAGTCATGAGGCATACGCCCCGCCACTCTTCTTACCAGAGAGATGTATGTTTCTGTCGGCGCGATGCGTGGAGAAACCCGTTGGCTGCACCGCCCTGGATAGCGTCTTCCCAGTAAGCCATGTTTCCGTGAAGCAGAGAACGTTGCAGTCTCTGATGTCCCTCTGGAATGCCACCCTTGCTCGGATTTCGTCAACCTTGTTGTCGAGAGACTGGACATTGGCAAGAAGAATGCTGGGAAGTGGTGCGCGATGTGCCCTTTTTCGGAGTCTGACCAGAACACCGCCTCGTTTCCCTCTTTTTCGGAGTCGTTTTTTTGAGTCGCTGCATGCGATCCATTCCGTTGTCCTGTTTGTAAGGCAGAACACAGGATCCGCGTCGCGGAAAACATATTCTTGGTCGTACTGATGGTGAGTTGACGCTGATCTTATATTCAGTAGTTCTTCTCGACTGTATGTAATGAAACCTAAGATGACCTGGGGTACTAATGTAACAAATAACACGTAAAAAAAAACAAAAAACTGCATAGTTTCCTAGGAACGCGAAGCGAGGCGGCCATCTCAGTCGGCGCCGGAAGTCAGTAACATCTCCCTGTTGTCTCAAGGGTTTGACACAATGCTGCACAACGCTGTTCACAAATGTTTAACATTTTGAATAATCACTAATGTCATGATATTTTGGGTAAAAATAATGAAATATTTGATGTATATAAAAGAAAAATATTAATATTTTTTACCCCCATTTTCTCCCCAATTTTTGTCAATTGGTGGTTACAGTCTTGTCTCATCGCTGCAACTCCCGTACGGATTCGGGAGAGGCGAACATCAAGAGCCAACCCGGAAGCCAGCCGCACCAAGGTGTCGGAGGAAACACTGTACACCTGGCAACCGTGTCAGCGTGCATGCGTCCGGCCCACCACAGGAGTCACTACAGCGATGGGACAAGGACCGACCGGCCAAAACCTCCCCCAGCCCGGATGACGCTGGGACAATTGTGCGTCACCTCATGGCTCTCCCGGTCGTGGCCGGCTGCGACACAGCTGGGTATTGAACCAGAATCGGTAGTAACGCAGCTAGCACTGCGATGCAGTGCCTTAGAACGCTGCGCCACTCGGGAGGCTGCATTGATATTTCTGTTCAGTCAAAAGTTTGGACACATCTACTCATTCAAGGGTTTTTCTTTATTTTTGCTATTTTCCACATTGTAGAATAATAGTGAAAACATCAAAACTATGAAATAGCACGTATAGAATCATGTAGAAACCAAAAAAAAAAAGAAATAAATCCAAAAATATTTTATATATGAGCTTCTTCAATGTAGCCCCCCTTTGCCTTGATGACAGCTTTGCACGCTCTTGGCATTCTGTCAACCAGCTTCACGTGAAATTCCTTCACCACACTGTCTGTGTGGGTGGATCATTTCAGATTGTCAGTGAAGTATGTGTACGCCGTGGAACTTTAAGCTTTCCACCTTCTCCACTGCGGTCCCGTGCATTGGACAGTCTTGAAGGAGTTCCAACATATGCTGAGCACTTATTGGCTGCTTTCTTTCACTCTGTGGTCCAACTCATCCCAAACCATCTCAATTGGGTTGAGGTCGAGTGATTGTGGAGGCCAGGTCATCTGATGCAGCATTCAATCACTCTCCTTGGTCAAATAGCCCTTACACAGCCTGGAGGTGTGTTTTGGGTCATTGTCCTGATGAAAAACAAATGATAGTCCCACTAAGCCCAAACCAGATGTGATGGCGTCTCGCTGCAGACTGCTGTGGTAGCCAACCTGGTAAAGTGTGCCCTGACTTCTAAATAATTCACTGACAGTGTCACCAGCAAAGCACCCTCACACCTCCTCCTCCATGCTTCACGGTGGGAACCACACATGCGGAGATCCTCTAATTCACCTACTCTGCATCTCACAAAGACATGGCGGTTGGAACCAAAAATCTCCAATTTGGACTCCAGACCAAAAGGATTTCCACCGGTCTAATGTTCATTGCTCGTGTTTCTTGGCCCAACAAGGCTTTTCTTCTCATTGGTGTCCTTTAGTAGTGGTTTCTTTGCAGCAATTCAACCTTGAAGGCCTGATTCACACAGTCTCCTCTGAACAGTTGATGTTGAGATGTGTCTGTGAAGCATTTATTTGGGCTGCAATTTCTGAGGCTGGCAACTCTAATGAACTTATCCTCTGCAGCAGAGGTAACTCTGGGTCTTCCTTTCCTGTGGCGGTTCTTATGAGAGACAGTTTCATCATAGCGCTTGATGGTTTTGGCGACTGCACTTGAAGAAACTAAAAGTTCTTAACATTTTCCGAATTGACTGACCTTCATGTCTTAAAGTAATGATGGACTGTCGTTTCTCTTTGCTTACTTGAGCTGTTCTTGCCATAACATGTACGTGGACTTTTACCACATAGGGCTATCTTCAGTATACCACCCCTACCTTGTCACAACAACTGATTGGCTCAAACACATTAAGAAGGAAATAAATTCCACAAATCAACTTTTAACAGAGCACATATGTTAATTGAAATGCATTCCAGGTGACTTCCCCATGAAGCTGGTTGAGAGAATGCCAAGAGTGTGCAAGGAAAAGGGTGGCTACTTTGAAGAATTTGTTTAACACTTTTTTCGCTACTATATGATTCCATGATATTTCATAGTTGATGTCTTCACCATTATTCTACAATGTAGAAAATAGTAAAAAAATAAAGAAAAACCCTTGAATGAGAAGTTGTGTGTCCTAACTTTTGACTGGTAGTGTATATGATCGATTCCGTGGGAAAGTCAACCTGAACATGTGTAACGGAGGTGAGAACGTGCCGTAAACTCACTCCACAGCTTGAAACGTCACAGATGGAGCTGTCCAACTGGTACCTTTTAAACTCACTCCACAGCTTGAAACGTCACAGATGGAGCTGTCCAACTGGTACCTTTTAAACTCACTCCACAGCTTGAAACGTCACAGATGGAGCTGTCCAACTGGTACCTTTTAAACTCACTCCACAGCTTGAAACGTCACAGATGGAGCTGTCCAACTGGTACCTTTTAAACTCACTCCACAGCTTGAAACGTCACAGATGGAGCTGTCCAACTGGTACCTTTTAAACTCACTCCACAGCTTGAAACGTCACAGATGGAGCTGTCCAACTGGTACCTTTTAAACTCACTCCACAGCTTGAAACGTCACAGATGGAGCTGTCCAACTGGTACCTTTTAAACTCACTCCACAGCTTGAAACGTCACAGATGGAGCTGTCCAACTGGTACCTTTTAAACTCACTCCACAGCTTGAAACGTCACAGATGGAGCTGTCCAACTGGTACCTTTTAAACTCACTCCACAGCTTGAAACGTCACAGATGGAGCTGTCCAACTGGTACCTTTTGTATCGCTCCATCGGTTCATTGTCAAGGAGAGTGGTCACATGTGATGAGAAGCAGAGGATCACTAGTTTGAGCCCAGTATGGGGACAGAGGAGGAAACTAAACTGGTAGCAGCACACTGGCGTCGGTTACATATTAAATCAATAAAGTGAGTCATTTCCAAATGAAACCATGTTCTTTAAGGTCTATATAGTATATATATTAAACCATGTTCTTTAAGGTCTATATAGTATATATATATTAAACCATGTTCATTAAGGTCTATATAGTATATATATATTAAACCATGTTCTTTAAGGTCTATATAGTATATATATATTAAACCATGTTCTTTAAGGTCTATATAGTATATATATATTAAACCATGTTCATTAAGGTCTGTATGTTGGAGTTCAGGCTTTATTTGACCTGTTAGAGGAAATGAATTTAATTTTGTCCATTACAGAGATGGAGGCCAAGTCTCACAAGAAATGCTTTTCATTCAATCATATTGCCAAGCTTTTAGAAAGGGCTTACGGAGCTTGTTTTAAAAATACATATATTTGCCATGTTTAACAAGTTCTGTAGATCAGATGTTAATGAAGCAATACAGGCCACATTGAAGTGTCTGGAGTTTAGTTTGTATGTTCTACAGTCTAGTAAAGACAGGGGGGGTGTTGACTGGGACAGACAATGTAACATCCATAATGTTTTAAGGAAAAGTTTTTGTAAAACAAGCAGCTTACAATGGATCATCTTGAAACTCTCTCTAAATCTAACTTTCATCAAGGTTTTATATGGTCTATTGGTTTCTCTTTTTTCATTGGCAGAATCCTTTTTCAGTGCTATGATATTCATAACATCCATATCCACCAGTCTATCTTCCTGTCAACTAACATAACTCCACTGGTTGTCCTGGTAACAGATACCAGTGGACAGATCTATTTTATTTGTTCAAACTAAACTACAGCACTTACTTTGATGAGTCAAATCTGATCCTTTCATCTCTTCTCCTCCTCTCACAGTTCCACTCAGCCCCGTTGTTTTCCTGCAGTCAACAAGCAATACAGACAACCTCTTCATACCCAGCAGTAAGGTGCTACCAGGAGAGGCACGACACAGGGACTCCGGGAGGGCGGAGGGACTAGCGTTGTCCTGGTAACCATAAAGAGGGGACACAGACACATATCATTATGGATGCTGATGTCACTGTTGTCATGAAGTGCTTTACAGAAACCCAGCCCAGACCCAGATAGAGCAAGCTGTATGCTAGACCAGACCAAGCTGTACCATCTGGTGTTCTGATCTGGAGAGACTCTTCTCTGCCTCGTCAGCATCAGGATGTTGCTGAGGCTCTCCAGAGGATCCACAATTGTCATGTCTCTCTCCTGTGTGAACGACAACATCAAACAGATGGTAAACCTACGACCATCTATTACAATCATAGACATTCATATCTAAAAATGCCACAAAAAGGGTCGTCCCACGAAATGGGTGCCTTTACGTTTAAAAAATATTTTAAGTAGAAATTACGCACCAATATTGAATTTTAAAAGCCTGTTGGCAGCCTAGTGGTTAGGTTGCAAGATCAACGGTTGCAAGATCGAATCCCAGAGCTGACAAGGTAAAAAAAATCTGTTGTTTTGCCCCTGAACAAGGCAGTTAACCCACTGTTTCTAGGACCTCATTGAAAATAAGAATTAGTTCTTAACTGACTTGCCCAGTTAAAGAAAAGGTCAAATAAAATAAAAGATGGGGAGAACTTGAATGTAGACCACATGGAGAATTCAATACATCTCATTTAAAAGACCCAAAAATATATGTACCAATGGCAGATTGACCCTTTAACAATTCCTACAGTACTGAACATGTTCAAGTGTAGAACTTCAGCAGAATGCCCCTTTCAAACCCCACATTAGTTCAACAACGGCATAGTTTGTGTCCCTGTTTAAGACAGTACTCACGGGTGTTAATCTGATATTCTGTCTCCTCCTCTTTCACTCCCAAGACGTCTTCCTTCTTCACCTTTATTGAGACAGCATCCTCTTCCTCTCTAAAAGGTGCTTTCTCTTTTTTCACTATAACATCTTCTTCTTTCCCAATAACATCCTCTTCTTCTTTCACTATAACAACCTCCTCTTCCTCCTTTTTCATTCTGAAAGATTATTTCTCCTCTTATTTACCAGGGGAGGAGTAGTTTAGTGAGCTCATGGTCAGGGATGTTATCTAGCTAGTTAGCATTAGCGAGTAGCCTAGTGCTAACCTCAGTGACGTTATATTCAACACGTTTGCAAAATGAATGCAAATTAGGTTAAAATTAACCAGTTGAAACGTCACCAGAAAAGTGTTTAAAACACAGAGATTAGCTAATGTACAATAACATGGTCTAAAGCGTGAATCGTTCAGTTTTATGTTGTCTAGCAAGCTACCGAGGTGGTTGAAAGAGTTGGCGCCTGTCCCTGAAGAAGCGTCCCGTCCAGTCCAATATACGTCACGCATGAAGCATCACCTGAAAGACGCCCATCGCCATCTGCTGGCTGGAGTGGGTAACGCAGTTTGGAAACAATAGTTACTACACTTTTGTATTGGAAAGAACGTTATAATAATTTAACAATAAGCTGATATATTTTCTCTTACGTCTTACAAATAATACGTTCCTGTACACAGACGTAGACGCTTAATAGGTAGTGTGTTAATATACATTTGCTCTGTTCATTTTTCACATTTGTTTTTATTAGATGTGACCATACTTTTCCCTTAAAGCCACGCGCTATACGATACAAATCATCCTGTAAACAACAGAACAAATGCATCACATGCAAATAGCACTTGATTATCTGTAGTGCTTTACACTGGGTAGACAAAACATTAAGAACACCTGCTCCTTCCATGACTTAGACTGACTAGATTAATTCAGGCTAAAGCTACGATCCCTTATTGATGTCAGTAGTTAAATCCAATTCAATCAGTGTATATGAAGGGGAGGAGACAGGTTAAATAAGGATTTTTACGCCTCGGGACAATTGAGGCATGGATTGCGCATGTGTGCCATTCAGAGGATAAACGGGGTATGGTAATAGGAGCCAGGTGCTCCGGTTTGTGTCAAGAACTGCAACACTGCTGGGTTTTTTAGCTCAACAGTTCCCCATGTGTACCAAGAATGGTCCACCACCAAAACAGTGGCGGTCAGTGCCGTTTAAGATGAGGGAGGACCATTTTGTTTATCATGAGCAACGCCTTATTTCTACTACAGCATGTTGGATGACTGTCATTCATATTCCATTCACCCAGTTCAATGTAACAGCGATAGGTTTAGACTAATTCTCAGATGTACAGATAAGCATGTTGGATGACTGTCATTCATATTCCATTCACCCAGTTCAATGTAACAGCATAGGTTTAGACTACTCCGTGATTCTCAGATGTACAGACTACAGCATGTTGGATGACTGTCATTCATATTCCATTCACCCAGTTCAATGTAACAGCGATAGGTTTAGACTACTCCGTGATTCTCAGATGTACAGACTACAGCATGTTGGATGACTGTCATTCATATTCCATTCACCCAGTTCAATGTAACAGCGATAGGTTTAGACTACTCCGTGATTCTCAGATGTACAGACTACAGCATGTTGGATGACTGTCATTCATATTCCATTCACCCAGTTCAATGTAACAGCGATAGGTTTAGACTACTCCGTGATTCTCAGATGTACAGACTACAGCATGTTGGATGACTGTCATTCATATTCCATTCACCCAGTTCAATGTAACAGCGATAGGTTTAGACTACTCCGTGATTCTCAGATGTTCCCTATCCCCATCATGAGGTAGCTACAACCTAGCCTATGAATGAAAGTTTAAAACATACAGTATATCACAAAAGTTTTTTTTTTTTATTTTGTGAAATATTAGGGGTGTACTCACTTTTGTTGCCAGCGGTTTAGACATTAATGGCTGTGTGTTGAGTTATTTTGAGGGGACAGCAAATTTACACTGTTTTACAAGCTGTACACTCACTACTTTACATTTTAGCCAAGTGTCATTTCTTCAGTGTTGTCACATGAAAAGATATACTCAAATATTTACAAAAATGTGAGGGGTGTACTCACTTTTGTGATATACTGTATATGCACACAGGTCGAGAGAAACATTTCCATTCTGCCTTGCACACTCTTTCTTGCATCTTGCTGAAATATAGGGTGTAACCATTAGTCAAACAGTTTCAAACAAGAGATTCTATTGGACAAATTCAGGTATGTTCATTCCGGTTTTGTTTCGTTTAAGTAACGTTTGTCAATAGAATCGGCGGGAATGAATACACCCCTGATCACGTGTAAACACAGTTCACTTTCATTACAGCCACATTATATTCTTTCTCTCCTCCTCTCACCTTCTCCCTTTGCTTCTGGACTTCAATGCACAACACATCAGCTGTATGTCACCAGGAGAAAAAACCTTTCCAAGCCAAACCATTTCATAACTGAAACACACAGCTTACATTGTTGTCACCATATTAGCTAAAATAACATCATAGTCAACAGAGCTAATAGATCTAACTCGTTAGTAAACCTGCTACAATCATGCAGTAACGTCACAGTGTACAGTCAGTAAGCAGTTTAGCACTTTCCTTGGTGGGCCCCGGTGGCAATACATTTATAAAACCAAAAGCTGACCTTGACTTGGAAGAGTTCCAGTGTTGTGTTGGATAGTCATAGCCAGCTAGCTAACATAGCATCCCTCTGTTTGAGCAGGGTGTTTCAGTAGGCTAAACTAGATAGCTGCATTTGCTAGCTAAGTAAGTCAACATGTCAGTTCATGCTGCAAGAGCTCTGATAGGTTGGAGGATGTCCTCCGGAAGTTGTCATAATAACTGTGTAAGTCTATGGAAGCCTTGAGAACCATAAACCTCCTAGGTTTTGTATTGAAGTCAATGTACCCAGAGGAGGACGCAAAATAGTCTGTTTTAATCAAGTAATTGGTTACGTGATTATATTTAGTATAGTTTTATCTAAAAAGGATAACTTTTGAAATGTTTTACAATTTTTATTTTTTGTAAAATAACTGAGGACGACAGTTCTCCCCTTCCTCCTCTGAGGAGCCTCCACTGCACCCAAAGGACATCCAGCCAACTTGACACAATTGTGGGAAGCATTGGAGTCAACATGGGCCAGCATTCCTGTGGAAAGCTATCGACACCTTGTAGAGTCCATGCCTCGACGAATTGAAGCTGTTCTGGGGGAGAAAGGGGAGGGTCCAACTCCATATTAGGAAGGTGTTCCAAATGTTTGGTATAATCAGTGGATATATCTGCCATTTAGCAGACACTTTTATCCGAAGTGATTTGCAGTCGTGTGCAAACACTTTACATATGGGTGGTCCCAGGAATCAAACCCACTGCCCTGGTTTTACAAGCACCATACTCTACCAACTGAGCTCCAGGACCACAAGGAAAGACCAAGGAATGATGGCGATAAACACACACACACACACACACACACACACACACACACACACACACACACACACACACACACACACACACACACACACACACACACACACACACACACACACACACACACACACACACACACACACACAGCCTGAGTTTGAAAAAGGTAATCAAAGACCGTAACATTGAAACTGACATACTCCATATTTAGTTCAAATCAAATTATATTTGTCACATCAATACAACAAGTGTAGACCTTACTGTAAAATGCTGAATACAACAAGTGTAGACCTTACTGTGAAATGCTGAATACAACAAGTGTAGACCTTACTGTGAAATGCTCACTGACAAGCCCTTAACCAAAATTGATACTATTCTAAACCCTCTGCCTGCAAAGCGGTCATTATTTTCCTTCAAGTTTCTGAAGAGGAAACAGCCCAGAAATGCCCTTGTCTGAGTACATTTGTCTACCACTATGTGTAGCTGTTAGCGATGATGCTAATGATCCACTATGTGTAGCTGTTAGCGATGATGCTAATGATCCACTATGAGTAGCTGTTAGTGATGATGCTAATGATCCACTATGTGTAGCTGTTAGTGATGATGCTAATGATCCACTATGTGTAGCTGTTAGCGATGATGCTAATGATCCACTATGTGTAGCTATTAGCGATGATGCTAATGATCCACTATGAGTAGCTGTTAGCGATGATGCTAATGATCCACTATGTGTAGCTGTTAGTGATGATGCTAATGATCCACTATGTGTAGCTGTTAGCGATGATGCTAATGATCCACTATGTGTAGCTGATAGTGATGATGCTAATGATCCACTATGTGTAGCTGTTAGCGATGATGCTAATGATCCACTATGTGGAGCTGTTAGAGATGATGCTAATGATCCACTATGTGTAGCTTTTAGCGATGATGCTAATGATCCACTATGTGTAGCTGTTAGTGATGATGCTAATGATCCACTATGTGTAGCTGTTAGTGATGATGCTAATGATCCACTATGTGTAGCTGTTAGCGATGATGCTAATGATCCACTATGTGTAGCTGTTAGCGATGATGCTAATGATCCACTATGTGTAGCTGTTAGAGATGATGCTAATGATCCACTATGTGTAGCTGTTAGCGATGATGCTAATGACAACTATCTTCTGGTTGATGGAAAAGCTTTCCCAAAAACCTTGTCAATTAAATGTTAACTACAAAGTAGTCTATGTCTCCCTGGCAGAATGATATCATGTATATATCATGTATATATATATATATATATATATATATAGAGAGAGAGAGAGAGAGAGAGAGAGAGAGAGAGAGAGAGAGAGAGAGAGAGAGAGAGAGAGAGAGAGAGAGAGAGAGAGAGAGAGAGAGAGAGAGAGAGAGAGAGAGAGAGAGAGAGAGAGAGAGAGAGAGAGAGAAGGTAATCAGGGAGGTAATGGAGTCCAGGTGAGTCTGATGACGAGCAGGTGTGCGTAACGGGGCCGGAGAGAGAGAGACACGTGACAACACGAGGAATACATGATTGGCAGGATATAGAACACAAAACAAGAAAAAGGTAATTTTACCCCCATTAATAACCTTTTACTGCAGGGGGCTGAATCAGTGGCACGCCCAGAGTTTTCTTGGTAGTCTTAAACAAATCTACCGTGAAACAAAAGTATCCACATCACACAAATGGCTATGGGATTTAAAAAAGAAGAAAGCAGTACTGGGTCAGATATGGTTATTGCTGCATTGTCGGAACTAGAAACACAAGCATTTCGCAACACTCGCATTAACATCTGCTAACTATGTGTATGTGACCAATACCATCTGCTAACCATGTGTATGCGACCAATAACATCTGCTAACCACGTGTATGTGACCAATAACATCTGCTAACCATGTGTATGTGGCCAATAATATCTGCTAACCATGTGTATGTGACCAATAACATCTGCTAACCATGTGTATGTGACCAATAACATCTGCTAACCATGTGTATGTGACCAATAACATCTGCTAACCATGTGTATGTGACCAATAACATCTGCTAACCATGTGTATGTGACCAATAACATTTGATAACCATGTGTATGTGACCAATAACATCTGATAACCATGTGTATGTGACCAATAACATCTGCTAACCATGTGTATGTGACCAATAACATCTGCTAACCATGTGTATGTGACCAATAACATCTGCCAACCATGTGTATGTGACCAATAACATCTGCTAACCATGTGTATGTGACCAATAACATCTGCCAACCATGTGTATGTGACCAATAACATCTGCTAACCATGTGTATGTGAACAATAACATCTGCTAACCATGTGTATGTGACCAATAACATCTGCTAACCATGTGTACGTGACCAATAACATCTGCTAACCATGTGTATGTGACCAATAACATCTGCTAACCATGTGTACGTGACCAATAACATCTGCTAACCATGTGTATGTGACCAATAACATCTGCTAACCATGTGTACGTGACCAATAACATCTGCTAACCATGTGTATGTGACCAATAACATCTGCTAACCATGTGTACGTGACCAATAACATCTGCTAACCATGTGTATGTGACCAATAACATCTGCTAACCATGTGTATGTGACCAATAACATCTGCTAACCATGTGACCAATAACATCTGCTAACCATGTGTATGTGACCAATAACATCTGCAAACCATGTGGATGTGACCAATAACATCTGCTAACCATGTGTATGTGACCAATAACATCTGCTAAAAGTCAATCACGGACGACAAGAAGAAACCCAGCCCAGTCACGGACCAGGATAGTTTGCTCCCAGGCAGACTAAATAACTTTTTTGCCCGCTTTGAGGACAATACAGTGCCACTGACACGGCCTGCAACGAAAACATGCGGTCTCTCCTTCACTGCAGCCGAGGTGAGTAAGACATTTAAACGTGTTAACCCTCGCAAGGCTGCAGGCCCAGATGGCATCCCCAGCCGCACCCTCAGAGCATGCGCAGACCAGCTGGCCGGTGTGTTTACGGACATATTCAATCAATCCCTATACCAGTCTGCTGTTCCCACATGCTTCAAGAGGGCCATCATTGTTCCCGTTCCCAAGAAAGCTAAGGTAACTGAGCTAAACGACTACCGCCCCGTAGCACTCACTTCCGTCATCAGGAAGTGCTTTGAGAGACTAGTCAAGGACCATATCACCTCCACCCTACCTGACACCCTAGACCCACTCCAATTTGCTTACCGCCCAAATAGGTCCACAGACGACGCAATCTCAACCACACTGCACACTGCCCTAACCCATCTGGACAAGAGGAATACCTATGTGAGAATGCTGTTCATCAACTACAGCTCGGCATTCAACAACATAGTACCCTCCAAGCTCGTCATCAAGCTCGAGACCCTGGGTCTCGACCCCGCCCTGTGCAACTGGGTACTGGACTTCCTGACGGGCCGCCCCCAGGTGGTGAGGGTAGGCAACAACATCTCCTCCCCGCTGATCCTCAACACGGGGCCCCACAAGGGTGCGTTCTGAGCCCTCTCCTGTACTCCCTGTTCACCCACGACTGCGTGGCCATGCACGCCTCCAACTCAATCATCAAGTTTGCGGACGACACAACAGTGGTAGGCTTGATTACCAACAACGACGAGACGGCCTACAGGGAGGAGGTGAGGGCCCTCGGAGTGTGGTGTCAGGAAAATAACCTCACACTCAACGTCAACAAAACTAAGGAGATGATTGTGGACTTCAGGAAACAGCAGAGGGAACACCCCCCTATCCACATCGATGGAACAGTAGTGGAGAGGGTAGCAAGTTTTAAGTTCCTCGGCATACACATCACAGACAAACTGAATTGGTCCACTCACACTGACAGCGTCGTGAAGAAGGCGCAGCAGCGCCTCTTCAACCTCAGGAGGCTGAAGAAATTCGGCTTGTCACCAAAAGCACTCACAAACTTCTACAGATGCACAATCGAGAGCATCCTGGCGGGCTGTATCACCGCCTGGTACGGCAACTGCTCCGCCCTCAACCGTAAGGCTCTCCAGAGGGTAGTGAGGTCTGCACAACGCATCACCGGGGCAAACTACCTGCCCTCCAGGACACCTACACCACCCGATGTCACAGGAAGGCCATAAAGATCATCAAGGACATCAACCACCCGAGCCACTGCCTGTTCACAAGATTTTATATGAAACATTTGATCAACAATTTGACCACCCCTGGGTTATGATGTATATAACATTCTAACAACAATTTGACCACCCCTGGGTTATGATGTATATAACATTCTAACAACAATTTGACCACCCTGGGTTATGATGTATATAACATGACAAGATACACTGGCTACTTTAGGCATCTTTTTTAATGACACGTTTTTAATCCAAAAGTATGTTTTTAGAGGGGAGGGAAATACTGTTTATGTTAAACTGTAGAGAACAAGAACCTTTGGTGAATCAGGGAGAGAGAGAGAGAGAGAGAGAGAGAGAGAGAGAGAGAGAGAGAGAGAGAGAGAGAGAGAGAGAGAGAGAGAGAGAGAGACAGACAGACGACCTAGAGGCCGGAGAGAGAGAGAGAGAGAGAGAGAGAGACAGACGACCTAGAGGCCGGAGAGAGAGAGAGAGATCAGCGAGTCCCCGATTTCTTAAATATTACACATGTCCAGAAGGTTGGTTCTGACAAACACTTTTCAAAGTTTAAATCACATACATCAAACACCATTACATGGATTTGTTTTGTTGAAATGACGTGGAAACAAAGTTAATTCAACCAGTGGGAGGCTTGTAAATGACCCCAGAAAAATAAAACAAAGAACTCTTCATTGAGACAATGATAAACAGCAATCTGTGGGAGAGTTGTGGTGGATATTATAAAATAAGGATCTGCTGGAGTCCAAGTCAAACCAAGATTCTTTATTTCTGAGCTCAGAGAGAATAACAGAGTTACACGGCGCAGTGTAGACAGTCTGAGTTCCTGAAGCATTGGGTGATTAGCACATATCTTTATAGTTTCCTGTTCCTGGGAGGGACTTTATTCATACAAGGACACAGGTGTGTAACGGCGTTCTTCGTTTGTCGAAAGAGAGTCGGACCGAAATGCAGCGTGTTTGTTACTCATGATCTTTAATGAATGAAAACGGAACGATACATGAAATAACTCAATACAAAAACAACAAACGGAACGTGAAATCTAATTACAGCCTATCTGGTGAAACAACACAGAGACAGGAACAATCACCCACAAAATACAAAGCAAAACTCAGGCTACCTAAATACGGTTCCCAATCAGAGACAACGAGAATCACCTGACTCTGATTGAGAATCGCCTCAGGCAGTCAAGCCTACACAACACCCCTAATCAGCCGCGATCCCACTACAAACCCCAATACGAAAAACAACATATAAACCCATGTCACACCCTGGCCTACCCAAACATATAACAAAAACACAAAATACAATGACCAAGGCGTGACAAGGTGCAGCTGGTTTGCAACGCAGGACGATACTCCCAGGAACAGGAGATTATAATAGGAGTTTCACAAGGTTAGTCACATACTCAGATATGTGGACACATACAATTAACAATTTACATTACAGAGTCAGTGATACATTTCAGTTAATTAAATCATCAGTGGGCCACAATGCAAATGTAAACAATGGAGCAAATGCATCACATCCAAATATCACTTGATTATCTGACCATTTAAACACAAGGAATCTGATCTACTCTTTATTTAAACTGACATACTCCATATTCAATTCATGTTTTCTCCCCTGTGTGGACTCTCACATGTCTTTTAAGTGACCGTGATGAGTAATATGTCTTCCCACAGTCTGAGCATTTGTAAGGCTTCTCCCCTGTGTGTATTCGCTCATGAGACATCAGGCTTCCTAACTCGCTAAATCTCTTTCCACACTGGGAGCAGCGGTAAGGCTTCTCCCCTGTGTGTATTCCCTCGTGTTTTTTCTGATTACTTAAGTGGGCAAAACGCTTTCCACACTTGGAGCAGTGGTACGGCTTTTCTCCTGTATGCATTCTCTCGTGTATTTTCAGGCTCCATAATGTTGTAAAACTCTTTCCACACTGGGAGCAGTGGTACAGCTTTTCTCCTGTATGTATTCTCTCGTGAATTTTCAGTGTCCCTATCGTTGTAAAACTCTTTCCACACCGGGAGCAATGGTAAGGCTTCTCACCTTTGTGTAATCTCTCAGGTCCTTTCAGGTCCCTTAACTGGTTACAACCGGTTCCAAACTGGGAACAGTGGTAAGGCTTCTCCCATGTGTGTATTCTCCCATGTTGCTTCAGGTGTCCTTTCTGGTTAAAACTCTTTCCACACTGAGAGCAGTGGTAAGGCTTCTCCCCTGTGTGTATTCTCTCGTGTGTTTTCAGGTTACATAACAGGGTAAAAGTATTTCCACACTGGGAGCAGAGGTAAGGTTTCTCCCCTGTGTGTATCCTCTCATGTTGTTTCAGGTCCCTTAACCCGTTACAACCCGTTCCACACTGGGAGCAGTGGTAAGGCTTCTCCCCTGTGTGTATTTTCTCATGTTGGTTCAGGTGTCCTTTCTGGTTAAAACTCTTTCCACACTGGGAGCACTGGTGTCGTCTTGCTGGTTTGGACATACCTGGCTCTGGTTCCTCCGAGTCTGGTCTCTCTCCTGCCAAAAACAGATTGTTTATTTAAATAGACCTGAATGAAACCTCCACATGATAAAATAGCCTTGCAATGAGGGAAAATCCTAATCAGATCCCTCAATAACCTATAGCCAGTATTAACAATCTTGTTGTGATGTTAAAACAAATTATGTTGTAGAGCTTCCTGGTAATTACTGATAATATGTTTACATTACTTATTTTATAAATACTGTTTTTACAAGTCAGAACACAAAAAAAACTAAACAGTTCTAGGACACTGATAATATGTTTACATTACTTATTATTCTTTCTGTTTTAGAAGTCAGAACACAAAGAACTAGACAGTTCTAGATCACTCAAGACATAATTGGATTCTATGTTCTACAGTTCTGTGACACTGAAGACACAGACATCACTGGATTCCAATCGAGCAGGTGGTTCTGAATAAATAACCTTCATAGTTGTATAATAAATATAAAATAAATAAATATATATAAAATATATAACATTCATAGTTGTATGAACAGAATGCGACCTACACACTTCCTTGAACCTAAAATAAGTAAAGAAGTCATTTTATGTGAAAATCCAAAACATGTATTTACGTGGAAGGGTTTCGACACGCTATTTAAATGGCCCAATTCATTTAGACGTTAACACATTTTCAACACTTTGACTGTCACTGAAGTCACAACATTTTGGGTAAAGTAAAAAAATAAGGTGAAATATTTTTGGGAAATGTCCTAAAACTGTTAGTAACTATATATAGTACATCTATATATATATATAGCCATATTATAAAGTCTGAAAGGGCTTGGTCAGTCACATGAATTCACTATGACATCATCATATGTTCCTAAAACTGATAGTAACTATATATAGTACATCTGTTAGTAACTATATATAGCACATCTGATAGTAATTCTACTGAACAAAAATATAAACGCAACATGTAAAGTAGAGGTCGACCGATTTGGATTTTTCAACGCAGATTTGTAACAATTACAACAATACTGAATGAACACTTATTTTCACTTAATATAATACATTTATAAAAATCCATTTAGTCTCAAATAAATAATGAAACATGTTCAATTTGGTTTAAATAATGCAAAAACAAAGTGTTGGAGAAGAAAGTAAAAGTGCAATATGTGCCATGTAAAAAAGCTAAAGTTTAAGTTCCTTGCTCAGAACATCAAATCAAATCAAATTTTATTTGTCACATACACATGGTTAGCAGATGTTAATGCGAGTGTAGCGAAATGCTTGTGCTTCTAGTTCCGACAATGCAGTAATAACCAACAAGTAATCTAACTAACAATTCCAAAACTACTGTCTTATACACACAAGTGTAAGGGGATAAAGAATATGTACATAAAGATATATGAATGAGTGATGGTACAGAGCGGCATACAGTAGATGGTATCGAGTACAGTATATACATATGAGATGAGTATGTAAACAACATGAGAACATATGAAAGCTGGTGGTTCCTTTTAACATGAGTCTTCAATATTCCCAGTTAAGAAGTTTTAGGTTGTAGTTATTATATGAATTATGATATTATTTCTCTCTAAACTGTTTGTATTTCATATACTTTTGATTATTGGATGTTCTTATAGGCACTATAGTATTGCCAGCCAAATCACTCAGTCAGACAAAGAAATGGTCTTCACACAGTTCGCAATGAGCCAGGCGGCCCAAAAGCGTATGCGCTTTTGTTAAATCATCACCTGTTTGGCGAAGTAGGCTGTGATTCTATAATAAATTACCAGGCACCACATTTATTATATGCAACGCAGTACAACTATGTGTAGTTAACTAGTGATTATGTTAAAATTGATATTCTAGATTCTGGAAACTTCTCCTTTAAAGCATCATTGAGAAATAACGAATTGAAGTTGGAACATTTGTAGACTAACGGTTAAGAATGTTGGGCCAGTAACCGAAAGGTCTCCGGTTCGAATCCCCACGACGGCAAGTAGTATGTTTCATCATTAGATGGTACAGTCCTCCTTTAAGACTCCATAATGTTTCATCATTAGATGCTACAGTCCTCCTTTAAGACTCCATAATGTTTCATCATTAGATGCTACAGTCCTCTTTTAAGACTCCATCATGTTTCATCAGTAGACGTTTCATCATTAGATGCTACAGTCCTCCCTTTACAGCCCTCCTTTAAGATTCTATAATATTTGAAGAATCTAGATATAGTGTACTGTAGCTATTATATATAGATAGAAATGCTTTTCATTTAATCATAATTCATGGCTTTTAGAAAAATCTTACAGAGCTTGTTTTAAATATATATATTTGCCATTTTTAACAAGTTCTGTAGATCAGATTTTATTTTTTAGATTTTTTAAATTTTATTTCACCAGGTAGGCAAGTTGAGTACAAGTTCTAATTTACAACTGCGACCTGGCCAAGATAAAGAAAAGCAGTTTGACACATACAACAACAGAGTTACACATGGAGTAAACAAACATACAGTCAATAATACAGTAGAAAAACAAGTCTATGTACAATGTGTGCAAATGAGGTGAGATAAGGGAGGTAAGGCAATAAATAGGCCATGCTGGCGAAGTAAATACAGTATAGCAATTAAACACTGGAATGGTAGATGTATGTGCAAAGTAGAAATACTGTGGTGCAAAGGAGTAAGATAAATAAATAAATACAGTATGGGGATGAGGTAGTAGACGGGCTATGTACAGGTGCAATGATCTGTGAGCTGATCTGAAAGCTGGTGCTTAAAGCTAGTGAGGGAGATAAGCGTCTCCAGTTTCAGTGATATTTCTAGTTCGTTCCAGTCATTGGCAGCAGAGAACTGGAAGGAGAGGCGGCCAAAGGAGGAATTGGCTTTGGGGGTGACCAGTGAGATATAACTGCTGGAGTGCCTGCTATGGGTGGGTGCTGCTATGGTGACCAGCGAGCTGAGATACGGTTGGGCTTTACCTAGCAGAGACTTGTAGATGACCTGGAGCCAGTGGGTTTGGCGACGAGTATGAAGCGAGGGCAAACCAACGAGAGCGTACAGGTCGCAGTGGTGGGCAGTATATGGCTTTGGTGACAAAACGGATGGCAATGTGATAGACTGCATCCAGTTTGTTGAGTGTTGGAGGCTCTTTTGTAGATGACATCGCAAGTCGAGGATCGGTAGGATGGTCAGTTTTACGAGGAGGGTATGTTTGGCAGCATGGGGGAAGGATTCTTTGTTGCGAAATAGGAAGCCAATTCTAGATTTAATTTTGGATTGGAGATGTTTGATGTTAGTCTGGAAGGAGAGTTTACAGTCTAACCAGACACCTAGGTATTTATAGTTGTCCACATATTCTAAGTCAGAACCGTCCAGAGTAGTGATGCTGGACGGGCGGGCAGGTGCAGGCAGCAATCGGTTGAAGAGCATGCATTTAGTTTTACTTGTATTTAAGAGCAGTCGGAGGCCACGGAAGGATAAATGAATGGCATTGAAGTTCGTCTGGAGGTTAGTTAACACAGTGTCCAAATAAGGGCCAGAAGTATTGTGTCTTCTGCGTAGAGTCTTGTAAAGATATAGGAGGGTGGTTGACTGGGACAGGCAATGTAAAATCCATAATGTTTTTAGGAAAAGGTTTTGTAAAACATGAACCTTACATCAGATCATCTTGAAACTTTCTCTCTAAAGCTAACGTTCATCAAGGTTTTATATGGTCTTTTGGTTTCTCTCTTTTCATTGGCAGAATCCTTTTTCAGTGTTACGATATTCATAACATCCATATCCACCAGTCTATCTTCCTGTCAACTAACAGAACTCTGCTGGTTGTCCTGGTAACAGATACCAGTGGGCAGATCTATTTTATTTGCTCAAACTAAACTACAGCACTTACTTTGATGTGTCAAATCTGATCCTTTCTTCTCTTCTCCACCTCTCACTGTTCCACTCAGCCCTGTTGTTTTCCTGCAGTCCGCCAGCAGCACAGACAACCTCTTCATACCCAGCAGTAAGGTGCTACCGGGAGAGGTACGACACGGGGACTCCGGGAGGGAGGAAGTGCTAGCATTGTCCTGGTAACCATAAAGAGGCGACACAGACACATATCATTATGGATGCTGATGTCATGAAGTGCTTTACAGAAACCCATCCCAGACCCAGAGAGAGCAAGCTGTATGCTAGACCAGACCAAGCTGTACCATCTGGTGTTCTGATCTGGAGAGACTCTTCTCTGCCTCGTCAGCATCAGGATGTTGTTGAGGCTCCGCAGAGGATCCATAATAGTCATGTCTCTCTCCTGTGTGAATGAGAACATCAAACAGATGGTAAACCTATGA
This sequence comes from Oncorhynchus gorbuscha, assembly GCF_021184085.1. Lineage (NCBI taxonomy): Eukaryota > Metazoa > Chordata > Actinopteri > Salmoniformes > Salmonidae > Oncorhynchus > Oncorhynchus gorbuscha. Next base: position 123,595 of record NW_025745709.1, on the reverse strand, counting down.
TCTTCTATTGCGATCACAGAGTCTTACAAGAGGCATTAATAAAAAGGGCCTAAAATGGCCACTTTCATCTTGATTTCCTAAAAAAATATTTGTGATGCAAATGTAAAAGGGTTGTTCCACAAAATGGGTGCCTTTTTTATATTTTAAGTAGAACATATGCACCAATATTGAATTTTAAAAGACTGTTATACTAGATGAGGAGAACTTTAATGTCGACCACATGGAGAATTCAATACATCTAATTGAAAAGTCCCAAAAGTATATGAACCAATGGCAGATCGACCATTTAACAATTCCTACAGTAGGAATGCCCATTAAAAACCCCACATTAGTTCAACAACTGCATAGTTTGTGCCCCTGTTAAAGACAATACTCACTGGTGTCAATCGGATCTTCTGTCTCCTCTTCTTTCACTCCCAAAACATCTTCCTCCTTCACCTTTGAGACAGCATCCTCTTCCTCTCTAAAAGCTTCTTCCTCTCTTTTCACTGTAATATCCTCCTCTTCTTTTATCATTCTGAAAGATTCTTCCTCTCTTTTCACTGTAATATCCTCCTCTTCTTTTATCATTCTGAAAGATTCTTCCTCTCTTTTCACTGTAATATCCTCCTCTTCTTTTATCATTCTGAAAGATTCTTCCTCTCTTTTCACTGTAATATCCTCCTCTTCTTTTATCATTCTGAAAGATTCTTCCTTACTTTTCACTGTAATATCCTCCTCTTCTTTTATAATTCTGAAAGCTTCTTCCTCTCTTTTCACTGCAACACCCTCCTCTTCTTCTTCTTCTTCCACGACAATGTTCAGTCCCAGAGCTTCTTTCTCTGTCCAGCAGACCTCCTCTTCTTTAGCAGGGGAGGGGTAGTTTAGTGAGCTCATGGTCAGGGATAGTTAGTTAGCATTAGCGACTAGCCTAGTGCTAACCTCAGTATCAATCTTTAACACGTTTGCAAATTAAGTTGACCAGTTGATCCGTCAACAGAAATGTGTTTAAAACACAGATTAGCTAATGTACACAAACATGGTCGAAAGGGAGGAGAAGTTTAGTGAGCTCATGGTCAGGGATGTTAGTTAGCAAGTTAGGTAGCATTAGCGACTAGCCTAGACACTATCAATCTTTAACACGTTTGCAAATTGAACAAGCACATTAGGTTAAAGTTAACCATTAGATAAGTCAACCGAAATTTGTTTAAAACACTGAGATTAGATAATGTACATTAACATGGTCTAAATAATCAATCTTTCAGTTTTATGTTGGCTAGCAAGCTACCGAGGTGGTTGAAAGAGTAGCCGTGTTGTTGTTCCTGAAGAAGCGTCCCGTCCAGTCCATTATACGTCACTCAAGAAGCATCACCTGAAAGACGCTCATCGCCATCTGCTGGCTGGAGTGGGTAACGCATTTTGGAAACAATAGTTACTACACTTTTTGTATTGGAAATAAAGTCATAATAATTTAACAATAAACTGATATATTTTCACTCACGTGTTAGAACTAATAATATTTGATTTAAGAATTTCCTGTACACAGACGTAGATCTTAATATGAATATGTGGATGATGAACAAATACATCTATTAATAGGTAGTGTGTTAATACACATTTTCTCTGTTCATTTTTCACATTCGTTTTTATCTCGATGTTACCATACTATTCCCTTAAAGCCAAATAGCACTTGATTATCTGTAGTGCTATACACTGAGTATACAAAACCTTAAGAACACCTGCTCCTTCCATGACTTAGACTGACTAGATTAATTCAGGCTAAAGCTACGATCCCTTATTGATGTCAGTAGTTAAATCCAATTCAATCAGTGTAGATGAAGGGGAAGGGAGACAGGTTAAATAAGGAATTTTAAGCCTTGAGACAAATGAGACATAGATTGTGCATGTGTGCCATTCAGGGGGTGAATTGGGAAGACAAAATATTTAAGTGCCTTTGAACGGGGTATGGTAGTAGGTGCCAAGCGCACCGGTTTGTGTCAAGAACTGCAACACTGCTGGTGTTTTCAGCTCAACAGTTTCCCAAGTGTAGAAAGAATGGTCCACCACCCAAACTGTGGCGGTCAGTGCCGTTTCAGATGAGGGAGGACCATTTTGTTTTTCATGAGCATGGCCTTATTTCTACTACAGCATGTTGGATGACTGTCATTCAACTGTCATTCATATTCGATTCACCCTGTTCAATGTAACAGCGATAGGTTTAGGCTACTACATGATTCTCAAATGTTCCATATACCCCCATCATGAGGTTGCTACAACCTAGCCTATGAATGAAGTTTACAACGTAGGTGCACACAGGTCAGTGACAGTGACACATTCAATACCACCTTGCATACTCTTGCCTGCTTCTAGCTGATATAGTGGGTAATCATTAATCCAGCAGTTGCAAACAAGAGTTTCCATTGGACAAATTCAGGTATATTGTAACCCCGTTTTGTTCCGTTTAAGAAACTTTGTCAACAACAATCGGCACATGAATACACCGTTGATCACACGTGAACACAGTTCACTTTCAACAACAGCCACGTTGTTTTCCTTCTCATGCCAAGCTGCACCATCTGGTGTTCTGATCTGTAGAGACTCTTCTCTGCCTCGTCAGCATCAGGATGTTGTTGAGGCTCCCAGAGGATCCACGATAGTCGTGTCTCTCTCCTGTGTGAATGAGAACATCAAACAGATGGTAAACGTATGATCTTCTATTACAATCACAGGGTCTTACATTAGGTATTAATATGTCTAAAAAAGGACCTAAATTGACCACGTTAATTATGCTTTTTTTTTAAAATAATGTTTGTGATTGATTCCATGTAAAAGTTTCGTTCCACAAAATGGGTTCCTTTTACGTCCCTGTGATATTTTAAGTAGAAATTACATTTTAAAAGCCTGTTATATTAGATCAAGTGCACTTTAATATAGACCACGTGGGAATTCAATCAAAATCATTTAAAGTCCTAAAAATTTGTACCAATGGCAGATTGGCCCTTAAACAATTCCGAGTGTAGAACTTCAGTAGAATGCCCCTTTGAAACACCACATTATTTCAACAACTGCATAGTTTGTGCCCCTGTTTTTAAGACAATACTCACTGGGGTTAATCTGATCTTCAGTCTCCTCCTCTTTCACTCCCAAAACGTCCTCCTCCTCCTCTTTAATTGAGATAGCCTCCTCTTCCTCTTTTACTCCAAAAGGTTCTTCCTCTTCTTTCAATGTTACGGCATCTTCCTCCTTTTTAATTCTGAATGCTTCTACCTCCTCCCCTTCCACTTTGACAACCTCTTTCCCATCTTCCTCTTTCACTGTAATATCATACTCTTCTTCTTTCAATGTGATAGCGTCCTCTTCCTCCGTTTTCATTCTGAAAGCTTCTTCCTCTCCTTTCACCAGACTGTTCTCCGTCTTGCTTAGTGAGCTCATGTTCCGGGCGATTAAGTATCAATGTAACACATATGCTAATATGTATATGCTTAACAAGCAAATCACGTTTAAATTAACTAGATGAGGTAAACAAAAGTACGTTCAAAACACAAAGATGAATATACACAAGGTTGGTCTTAAACGCTTCAATTAACCAGGACCTCAGCGACCCCTTGCCTGGAAAAAATGTACTTTAATCCATTGACACCAGCTGATGTGGTTATGGGTGTCTTTGCTATTTTAATGTATCTTGAGTAGTAATCTACCACTAGCAGATAAGTGTAATTTTTCCAATAGAACATCTCCGCCCTTATCCTTTTGCCTTGGCCGTTTTGGCAGCTCCGTTGCCATCATTGGCTCCGGATGACAAGGTTGACATTTTGTACAGACCTCACACTAGGCCACAAGCTTGGCAATCTGAGTACTCAGACCAAGCCACCACACTGACTGTTGGGCCCTCAGTCTGCATTTGGCCATGTAACTATTGTGGTAGAATTATATACATGATTTGATAACAAAAGAGAAAAGGTACACTTATGGGTGCATTCCATGTTCTGGTAAAATGCATTTTGTATTGTATAGGGCAGGAAGAAGTTAAAGGTTATAGGGGACACTAAAAATGCAGACACATAGACGCTTAGGCTAGCTGAACATTCAAGGATCAAAGAGGTTGCCTAAAGACGGGGTCAGCCAGGTGACTAACTGATGGATTGCCTAAGGACGGGATTGCCTCGGGGATGGGGTCAAATGACTAACTGATGGATTGCCTAAGGACGGGGTCAGCCAGGTGACTAACTGATGGATTGCCTAAGGACGGGGTCAGCCAAATGACTAACTGATGGATTGCCTAAGGACGGGGTCAGCCAAATGACTAACTGATGGATTGCCTGGGGACGGGGTCAGCCAGGTGACTAACTGATGGATGGCCTGGGGACGGGGTCAGCCAGGTAACTAACTGATGGATTGCCTGGGGACGGGGTCGGCCAGGTGACTAACTGATGGATTGCCTAAAGACGGGGTCAGCCAGGTGACTAACTGATGGATTGCCTGGGGACGGGGTCAGCCAGGTGACTAACTGATGGATTGCAGGCATCGGTCACATCACAGGGGAAACACAAGTCTGTTGGACCTTGGACAAACCATATGAAGAGCAGGGGACCAGAACAGATGGGAACCCTAAAGCTACATGAGATGAAGGACACATACAATAGGGACACAGAGTTAATCACAGGGTCTGAGCACAGGCCACAGGAAGGGGGGGATGTAAATTATTATCTTTAGGTCAAAGGAAAGGTCTTGACATCATATAATCTGGCCGAAAGCAGATGTGGGGGTTACTGGGCTGAACAAGCAGGACGGTCAGATTGGAATGTAAGGGGATTTGCATTGGGGGATGAACTGATAATGTATCCAAGGAGATAAAAAGGAGAGCGAGAGCTCTGGAGGTTGTGAGTCCCGTGGGTCCTGCGGGGCTCTCCGACTTACGATACGAGGGTGTATTAAAAGTCTATCATTGAATTCAAAAGTTCTCGGACGTGTCATTTTTGAACTGATTGGCCACTACACTATCCGTTGTCCTTTCATGAGAAGGTCTCCATTACAGTGGAAGTCACTTTGGTGCACCCAATAGGGCTTCAGCAGTTGAGGCAGTTCTGGGCCATCCCTTTAGTCCACCCAATAGGGCTTCAGCAGTAGAGGCAGTTCTGGGCCATCCCTTTGGTGCACCCAATAGGGCTTCAGCAGTAGAGGCAGTTCTGGGCCATCCCTTTGGTGCACCCAATAGGGCTTCAGCAGTAGAGGCAATTCTGGGCCATCCCTTTTTGCACTGCTGCACTATCTGTTGGCAGATGTGGTCTTGCTGTTGCTCCTCTGCAATCTGCTGCCGTTGTCGCGCGTTTTTTTTTATTTTAGATCATACTACAGTTTCGGTTTATTTTCGATTGCGAACTACCACGTAGTTGAATCTGCTGTCGCTGTTGAAGAAACCTCCCGTACCGTCCACTAGAAATATACGTCACGCAAGAAGCATCACAGGGGAGCGTTATCTCGCTCGTCCAGGCAACATTGAGGGTTAGGTGGTTAACAGTCTAATATTGGCTATCAATTTAGAAAGAAACGAACTATAACTTGTTTAGCAACATAGGATAAGTTTAGAGTTCGTTTTTGTAAAGTTGAATGGGAAGAACACGACAGAAAGACAATAGTAAACGGAATATCCAAGGCTCACACAAGACGGCAGACATGCTAGTTAGCCACAACGAGAACCAGATCAGCATGGATACACAAGAAGCCGCGAACTCAAGTAAGAGAAAGAACAAAACTGACCAGGATGAAACCCTTGCAACCTCTTTACCTCAGACCCCAATTAAAAATCCACCGGTGAAAAAAAGAGGCCATTTCCATGTCTGAACTTTTCTCTGCAATCCAGTCCCTTGTCAACTAAAATAGACACCACGCTCTCCAAAGTGTCCATCATAGTCCGCTACTCATAATTGTGAGCGAGAACAAGGAAAATATAACGTTCCTAGAGAATGAGTTGGAAGAAACTGCAATCCCAAAATAATGAGCTGTGTGAGAATGTAGCTGAACGTCAAATGTACTCTCGCAGGTAGAATCTGAAAATCCAAGGTGTAAAAGAGAGAGAGGATATTAGGGATGCAGTCATTAATATCCTGGGAAGGGTGGCTTTGTGCATCAAAGACAGGCTAAGAGATGTGATTGATGTGGTACATCGACATGGGAAACGAAGATCTGATGGACCCCCTCGCAATATCATATTGCGCTTAACTCTGCGCCATTACAGGGACATCATCTGGAGAATGGCCAAGGGGAACACGTTTCTGGACGAGAAGAAGCTCCGCAGGGAGAAACGTTGGCCGCTTATACAGAAGGCGCGACAAGAGGGAAAGAAGGCTGGGTTCAAGGGCCCCCACGCGATTATCGAAGGAAGAATGATTACTGGGTAACTCTGTTGACATGAACCAAACTGGAACTGTGAGTACTGCCAAGAGTACAGTTATTGTACTGCCACAAGTAAATGTACTGTTCGAACTACAACTGATGAACATTTGCCCCCAAAAAAGGAAGTAAATAGATTTGTTATACGGTTAACCACCGCTACCTCAGCTGAGCGTAGTTTTCCGTCGGAGTAAAATCCTCTAAAGGTTCACTGTTTGTTTTATTGTCCACATTACTACTTCTGTTATCTAGTTTGTGTTATTTCTTTTTTTTTATACAGTTTGTTTTCAACTCACTCAATATCGTTAGTCGGAATGCCAGGGGTTTGAGAGATCTTACAAAAAGGAAAGCCTTATTTTTATATTGTAAACGCAGACGTTGTCCTTCTTCAGGAAACTCATTCAGGTGAAAGTGATTTGAAATGTTGTAAATCACAACGGGGAGACACATGGCCTATTTCAGTCATGGATCAAATCATTCTGCTGGTGTTTTGACACTTATTCACAAGTTTAAAGGTGACGTTCTAGAATCCACATCACAGTTTAAAGGTGACGTTCTAGAATCCACATCTTCACAGTTTAAAGGTGACGTTCTAGAATCCACATCTTCACAGTTTAAAGGTGACGTTCTAGAATCCACATCTTCACAGTTTAAAGGTGACGTTCTAGAATCCACATCTTCACAGTTTAAAGGTGACGTTCTAGAATCCACATCTTCACAGTTTAAAGGTGACGTTCTAGAATCCACATTTTCACAGTTTAAAGGTGACGTTCTAGAATCCACATCTTCACAGTTTAAAGGTGACGTTCTAGAATCCACATTTTCACAGGATGGGAGATGGGTCACAGTAACTGTTAAACTCGACAATGCTATTTTCATCATCTGTAATGTATACGGACATAATAATAACTCAAGAGCTCCAGATAAGACCCCTTTTACCTAATTTACCAGGAAAGTACAGGATTTAAGCAACAAATACTCTAGAGGCTTTTCTAATTATTTCAGGGGATTTTAATGAAACACCGGATGCATCTGTTGATCGTTTTCCTCCTAGAACGAGTCAAAGCCTTCAAAATAGCAATATCATCACTACATTATGCATGGTTCTCTGTGTCGATGATGCCTGGTTTTATTTCACTCCGGATGCAAAGGGACCAACAAAACTATGTCACGTCAATCTAGAATAGATTTATTCCTAATTTCCCCCTTTATGTTACAATTTGTTATAGATGTAGATTATCAGTTGGCTTCCTTTTCTGATCATCACTTGATTTCCCTGAATTTACAAGCTACTAAAAAATCAACAGGTAGATGGAGGATATTGGAAATTAAACAACACACTTCTTAAAGATACTGATCTCATTGAAAACATCAAATCGTTAGCCATAGATATTTTTTGCAAGAAAAGACTTGGGTCAGGTAGCTTTCCACAAGCTTCCTACAATAAGTTGGGTGAATGTTGGCCCATTCTTCCTGACAGAGCTGGTGTAACTGAGTTAGGTTTGTAGGCCTCCTCGCTCGCACACACTTTTTCAGTTTTGTCTACAAATGTTCTATAGGATTGAGGTCAGGGCTTTGTTGTCTTGACTTTGTTGTCCTGGACTTTGTTGTCCTTAAGACATGAAGCCATTTTGCCACATCTTTGGAAGTATGCTTGGGGTCATTGTCCATTTGGAAGACCCATTTGCGACAAAGCTTTAACAATACTGATGTCTTGATGTTTCTTCAATATATCCACATCATTTTCCTACCTCATGATGCCATCTATTTTGTGTTGTGCACCAGTCCCTCCTGCAGCAAAGCACCCCCACAACATGATGCTGCCACCCCCGTGCTTCACGGTTGGAATGGTGTTCTTCGGTTTGCAAGCCTCCCCCGTTTTCCTCCAAACATAACGATGGACATTATGGCCAAACAGTTTCATCAGACCAGAGGACATTTCACCAATAAGTACGATCTTTGTCCCCATGTCCAGTTGCAAACCGTAGTCTCGCTTTTTTTTATGGTGGTTTTGGAACAGTGGCTTCTTCCTTGCTGAGCAGCCTTTCAGGTAATATAGGACTCGGTTGATATAGGACTTGTTTTACTGTGGATATAGATACTTTTGTACCTGTTCCCTCCAGCATCTTCATAAGATCCATTGCTGTTGTTCTGGGATTGATTTGCACCTTTTGCACCAAAGTACGTTCAGCTCTAGGAGACAGGACCGATCTCCTTCCTGAGCAGTATGATGGCTGCGTGGTCCCATGCTGTTTATGCTTGCGTACTATTGTTTGTACAGATGAACGTGGTACCTTCAGGCATTTGGAAATTGCTCCCAAGGATGAACCAGACTTGTGGAGGTCTACAATTTTTTTGCTGAGGACTTGGCTGATTTCTTTTGATTTTCCCATGATGTCAAGCAAAGAGGCACTGAGTTTGAAGGTAGGCCTTGAAATACATCCACAGGTAGACCTCCAATTGACTCAAATGATGTCAATTAGCCTATCAGAAGCTTCTAAAGCGATGACATAATTTTCTGGAATTTTCCCAGCTGTTTAACGGCACAGTCAACTTAGTGTATGTAAATTTCTGGAATCGTGATACAGTGAAATAATCTGTCTGTAAACAATTGTTGTAAAAATTACTTGTGTCATGCACAAAGTAGATGTCCTAACCGACTTGCCAAAACTATAGTTTGTTCATTATATACATCTATATTATGTATTGTTACACCATGTAGGAGCAGTGTAGACCTAGTCTGTTCATTATATACATCTACATGATGTATTGTTACACCATACAGGAGCAGTGTAGACCTAGTCTGTTCATTATATACATCTACATGATGTATTGTTACACCATGTAGGAGCAGTATAGATCTAGTCTGTTCATTATATACATGATGTATTGTTACACCATGTAGGAGCAGTATAGACCTACCATCTCTGCTTATTGTGATATTATCTGTTTGTTTGACTGATTTCCAAATGTTTTATTATGGTTTAATTTGACTGTGCAAAAGTCCGTTAAGAACAAATTCTTGTTTTCCAATGACAGCCTACCCCAGCCAAACCCTGCCCTGACCTGGGCCAATTGTGTGCCGCCTTATGGGACTCCTGATCATGGCCGATTGTGATACAGCCCGGGATCGAACCAGGAACTAGAGCACTGAGATGCAGTGCATTAGACCGCTGCGCCACTCGGGAGCTTTCACTCAATATATGCACCTATTAACACATGCTTCTGTTTGTACATTTCCATTTATTTATTTCCATAAATAAATGACAAATTAACATTTTGTCTGAAAATAAAATGCATTGTATTTTCCTAAACTGCGTTACCCACTCTAGTCAGCAGAAAGCGAATGACGTATTCCAGGCAATGCCGCCTGTGTGACGTATAATCTAATGGACGGGAAGTTTGTTCAACCACAACTGCGACCTCAGTAGCTTTGCTAGCCAGCGTAGCGGAACATTTGAGCTCTTTGTACGTTTTTGGTCATTATTAGCCACTGTTTTAAACACACGTCTGTCGTATCTACTAGTTACCTCTTTTAATATCACATTTACGTTGGTGTTGGTCAGCTAGCTGTCTGGTTAAGGTAGCAGTAGCTATAGGTTAGTCGCTAATGCTAACTAGCTAACATCCCCAACAATGACTTCAAAAAGCTACCACCCCTCTGCTGAAGAGGAGGACTGCTGGACGGAGAGAAACGCTCTCGTGAAAGAGGAAAGGGAAGAGGAGGCTGTCACTGTTAAACAAGAAGTAAAGGACGAGGCTGTTACAGTGAAAGACGTTTCAGTGAAAGAGGAGGAGGAAGATAAACAAGAGGGTGCAGTTTTTACAGTGAAAGAGGAGACGACTGTCACGGTGAAAGAAGAGGAAGACGTTTTTGGAGTGAAGGAGGATGCGGAGATTACTGTCACATTGGAGGAGGGAGAGCAGAATGGAGATCTGATTAACACCAGTGAGTACTGTCTTTAAACAAAAACTCTGGTTGTTGAACCGATGTCAATATCTCTTTCTGTTGAACCGATGTCCCTGAATATCTCTTTCTGAACCGATCCCTGAATATCTCTTTCTGCTGAACCGATGTCCCTGAAATTTTTTGGGGAAAATTAACATAGGTCTGTGGTCGATTATGTGGGAAGGTCAACTTGAGAAATGCACAAATTAAGTTAATTTCCAATTGAAACTGAGTGACGTCACTGATTGAAACGCTATTTAGCGCGAACACCGCTAACTAGCTAGCCATTTCACATCAAGTCTGTGGGTGTTTGCTAGCATCGTCTTCCTGTTTTTAGCTGATAGGAATAGAACCCAGTGTGGTTGTCTGCTGCAATAGTCTATCCATGACAAGTTGCGCATTCTGAGATGCTGTTCTTTGTCGCCCGCCTATTAGCTTGCACGATTCTTGCCATTCTCCTTTGACCTCATCAACGAGGCAAGTCAGTTAAGAACAAACTCTTATTTACAATGACGGCCTACCGGGGAACAGTAGGTTAACTGACTTGTTCAGGTGCAGAATGACAGATTTTTACCTTTTCTACTCTGGGATTCGATCTTGCAACCTTTCTGTTACTAGTCCAACGCTCTAACCACTAGGCTACCTGCCGCCCACTTACACCTGGGTTACTAGTCCAACGCTCTAACCACTAGGCTACCTGCCACCCACTTACACCTGGGTTACTAGTCCAACGCTCTAACCACTAGGCTACCTGCCACCCACTTACACCTGGGTTACTAGTCCAACGCTCTAACCATGAGGCTACCTGCCACCCACTTATACCTGGGTTACTGGTCCAAGGCTCTAACCATGAGGCTACCTGCCACCCACTTTGACTAGTCATCAACGAACTCTTTTCGCCGACTGCCGCTGACTGGATTTTGTTTTTGTTTGTCACACCATTTTATTGTAAACCCTAGATACTGTCATGCGTGAGAAGCCCAGGAAGGGCGGCTGTTTCTGAGACACTGGATCCGGCCCCCATGGTACTGACGACCAAACGACGCTCAAAGTCTCTTAGGTCACTTGTTTTCCCATCCTAACGAATTCATTGATGCCTGTCTGCCTGCTTTATTTTTATTTATTTTACCTTTATTTAACCAGGCAAGTCAGTTAAGAACATATTCTTATTTTCAATGACGGCCTGGGAACAGTGGGTTAACTGCCTGTTCAGGGGCAGAACGACAGATTTGTACCTTGTCAGCTCGGGGGTTTGAACTCGCAACCTTCCGGTTACTAGTCCAACGCTCTAACCACTAGGCTACGCTGCTAGTAAGCCACGGCCACACTGTCTGTAGGAACAATTTTTGTGAACATGGTGGTGTACCTAATAAACTGGCCAGTGATATAATAAAACACCCATAAGTTAAATGTTTTTAATGTGATTTTTAGGCCATGTAGCCGAGCCCTACCTATAATTATGCAAACCTAAGGTACTACTACTGAACGCACCAAATGTAAACAAATGTGTTATGATAGATTTTAATCAAGAAATATTTAAGATCTGAATGTCCGTCTGTCTGTAACGTCCACAACGAAGGGTGTAGCGTCCACAGCGAAGGGTGTAGCGTCCGCAACGAAGGGTGTAGCGTCCGCAACGAAGGGTGTAGCGTCCGCAACGAAGGGTGTAGCGTCCGCACTGGGTGTTTGTCCGCACACCAGGGTGTAGCGTCCGCAACTGTGTAGCGTCCGAAAAGCGTCCGCAACAGGGTGTAGCGTCCGCAAAACTGTAGCGTCCGCCCCGAAGGGTGTGACGCGTCCGCAAAAGGGTGTAGCGTCCGCAAAGTCTGTAGGTCCGCAACGAAGGGTGTCGTCCTAACGAATTCATTATCCGCAACGAAGGGTGTCTGCGTCCGCTTTAAATGTAGCGTCCGCAACACTGTCTGTAGCGTCCGCAATCAAGAATTTTGTGAACCGAACGGTGGTGTAGCGTCCGTAACGAAGGGTGTAGCGTCCGTAACGAAGGGTGTAGCGTCCGTAACGAAGGGTGTAGCGTCCGTAACGAGGGTGTAGCGTCCGTAACGAGGGTGTAGCGTCCGTAACGAAGGGTGCAAACCGAAGGGTGCGGCGTCCACAACGAAGGGTGCGGCGTCCAAACGTCCACAACAAATGTGTGCGGCGTCCACAATCGAAGAAACGAAGGGTGCTGCGTCCGTCGAAGGGTGCGGCGTCCACAACGAAGGGTGCGGCGTCCACAACGAAGGGTGTAGCGTCCACAACGAAGGGTGCGGCGTCCACAACGAAGGGTGCGGCGTCCACAACGAAGGGTGCGGCGTCCACAACGAAGGGTGCGGCGTCCACAACGAAGGGTGCGGCGTCCACAACGAAGGGTGCGGCGTCCGTAACGAAGGGTGCGGCGTCCGTAACGAAGGGTGCGGCGTCCGTAACGAAGGGCCGTAACGAAGGGTGCGGCGTCCGTAACGAAGGGTGCGGCGTCCGTAACGAAGGGTGCGGCGTCCGTAACGAAGGGTGCGGCGTCCGTAACGAAGGGTGCGGCGTCCGTAACGAAGGGTGCGGCGTCCGTAACGAAGGGTGCGGCGTCCGTAACGAAGGGTGCGGCGTCCATAACGAAGGGTGTGGCGTCCACAACACAGATTAGCTAAAGTACACAATGTACACATAAAACACAGATTAGCTAATGTACACAAACATGGTCGAAAGGGAGGAGAAGTTTAGTGAGCTCATGTCGCTCTGGATAAGAGCGTCTGCTAAATGACTTAAATGTAATGTCAGGGATGTTAGTTAGCAAGTTAGGTAGCATTAGCGACTAGCCTAGACACTATCAATCTTTAACACGTTTGCAAATTGAACAAGCACATTAGGTTAAAGTTAACCATTAGATAAATCAACCAAAATTAGTTTAAAACACTGAGATTAGATAATGTACATTAACATGGTCTAAAGATAACCAGCTAAGGTGTTTGGTGCAGTATTTCTTATGTTAAAAAATGTGCATGGAAAACTAGTCAGTGCAGTGCATACAGTAAGTATCGACGGTTTCTGAGAACACATTTATAACATCACCAGCTAGCTGTCAAACTACTGTTAATAAAGCACAAGCTGCTACACGCTGTTTATCAGTGCCTTGCTAGCTAACTAATTTCCCTGTTTATCAGTGCCTTGCTAGCTAGCTAAATTCCCTGTTTATCAGTGCCTTGCTAGCTAGCTAAATTCACTGTTTATCAGTGCCTTGCTAGCTAGCTAAATTCCCTGTTTAAGGAAGTGGTAGTGGCTATCTTGTTGTTATGGTGAATTTGGAGCAACAGTAACTGCCAGGGTATGATTTTCAACATAACACTCCCACATTGAAATTACACCCTCAACCACATCCCCAAGACCCAAATCACATGTTTCATAATGAGCACCAGAAAACACATGTGGAATTGCTGCGTTCAGTCCTCCTTTAAAGCTACAAAGAGTGTGGGGGGAGGGAGGCGGCTTACTTTTCTAGATGACACTTTGTTTCCAGCTGTTGTACTGCTTGTCTTTGTCCTAGTGATTAACTTGGCCTCAGGTTATTGAGGGATCTGATATTCAACCTCACAGGAATACAGTTTTATCATATGGCGGTTTAATTCAGGGCCATATTCATTTGTGCACACCGTAGCAAAATGTTTTGCAATAGAAAGCAGAAACAAGCATTTCTTATTGGACAAGTTCCGCTAGTCGTCCCTCCCCATTTCGGCCTGTTTGCTTGTGTTTAGTTTCTAGTGAATGCAACCTTGATCTCTCTGTTAAAATAAACACTCTGTCTTTGCCAGGAGAGAGACCAGACTCAGAGGAACCGGAGACGTCTGAACCAGCAAGACGACACCACTGTTCCCAGTGTGGAAAAAGTTTTACCCAGTTACGGACACTGAAGGTGCATGGAAGAATACACACTGGAGAGAGGCCCTACCAATGTTCCCAATGTGGAAAGAGTTTTGCCCTGTTAGAGAGCCTGAAAATACACAATAGAATACACACAGGAGAGAAGCCTTACCAATGCTCCCAGTGTGGAAAGAGATTTTCACAGTTAAGTTGCCTGAAATCGCATGAGATAATACACACAGGAGATAAGCCTCACAAATGCCCCCAATGTGGTAATACTTTCAAGCGGTTAAGTAACCTGAAGGACCATAAAAGAGTACACACAGGAGAAAAGCCTTACCACTGTATCCATTGTGAAGAGCGTTTTAGCTGGTCAAGGCAACTGAAAGCACATGAGAGAACACACACCGGAGAGAAGCCCTACCAATGTTCCCAGTGTGGAAAGAGTTTTACCCAGCTAGGGAGCCTGAAAATACATAATAGAATACACACAGGAGAAAAGCCTTACCAATGCTCCCAGTGTGGAAAGAGATGTAAGCGGTTAAGTTGCCTGAAATCACATGAGATAATACACACCGGAGATAAGCCTCACAAATGCCCTCTATGTGGTAATACTTTTAAGCGGCTAAGTAACCTGAAGGAACATGAAAGAGTGCACACAGGGGAAAAGCCTTACCACTGTTTCCAATGTGAAAAGAGTTTTAGCACGTTAAGGCAACAAAAAGAGCATGAGAGAACACACACCGGAGAGAAGCCCTACCAATGCTCCCAGTGTGGAAGGCGATTTAACCGCTTAAGTAACCTGAAATCTCATGAGTGGACACACAGGAGAGAAGCCACATCACTGATCTGTGTGGAAATAGTTTAACCTCATCAGGCTTCCTGAAGATTCATGAGCAAAGCCTTTCCGCTGCTCCCAGTGTGGAATGACATTTACCTGGTTAAGGCAACTGAAATCACATGAAAGAATCCCACACGAGAGAGAAATGTTATGAATGCTCTCAGTGTAGAAAGATATTTACCTAGTTTAGGCACCTGAAAGACAGAGGTTACCCTCTCAGCGGAGAAGCCTTACCCATACTCAAATCAAATCAAATCAAATGTATTTATATAGCCCTTCGTACATCATCTGATATCTCAAAGTGCTGTACAGAAACCCAGCCTAAAACCCCAAACAGCAAACAATGCAGGTGTAAAAGCACGGTGGCTAGGAAAAACTCCCTAGAAAGGCCAAAACCTAGAGAGGAACCAGGCTATGTGGGGTGGCCAGTCCTCTTCTGGCTGTGCCGGGTGGAGATTATAACAGAACATGGCCAAGATGTTCAAATGTTCATAAATGACCAGCATGGTCGAATAATAATAAGGCAGAACAGTTGAAACTGGAGCAGCAGCACAGTCAGGTGGACTGGGGACAGCAAGGAGTCATCATGTCAGGTAGTCCTGGGGCACGGTCCTAGGGCTCAGGTCCTCCGAGAGAGAGAAAGAAAGAGAGAATTAGAGAAAGCATATGTGGGGTGGCCAGTCCTCTTCTGGCTGTGCCGGGTGGAGATTATAACAGAACGTGGCCAAGATGTTCAAATGTTCATAAATGACCAGCATGGTCGAATAATAGTAAGGCAGAACAGTTGAAACTGGAGCAGCAGCATGGCCAGGTGGACTGGGGACAGCAAGGAGTCATCATGTCAGGTAGTCCTGGGTAGCCGGAAAATAGAGCATTGCAGTAGTCTAACCTAGAAGTGACAAAAGCATGGATTAATTTTTCTGCATCATTTTTGGACAGAAAGTTTCTGATTTTTGCAATGTTACGTAGATGGAAAAAAGCTGTCCTCGAAATGGTCTTGATATGTTCTTCAAAAGAGAGATCAGGGTCCAGAGTAACAACGAGGTCCTTCACAGTTTTATTTGAGACGACTGTACAACCATTAAGATTAATTGTCAGATTCAACAGAAGATATCTTTGCTTCTTGGGACCTAGAACAAGCATCTCTGTTTTGTCCGAGTTTAATAGTAGAAAGTTTGCAGCCATCCACTTCCTTATGTCTGAAACACATGCTTCTAGCGAGGGCAATTTTGGGGCTTCACCATGTTTCATTGAAATCCCCAAGAGGTAAAATATATAGTGAAAACAATAGTGGTCCTAAAACGGAACCTTGAGGAACACCGAAATTTACAGTTGATTTGTCAGAGGACAAACCATTCACAGAGACAAACTGATATCTTTCCGACAGATAAGATCTAAACCAGGCCAGAACATGTCCGTGTAGACCAATTTGGGTTTCCAATCTCTCCAAAAGAATGTGGTGATCGATGGTATCAAAAGCAGCACTAAGGTCTAGGAGCACGAGGACAGATGCAGAGCCTCGGTCCGATGCCATTAAAATGTCATTTACCACCTTCACAAGTGCCGTCTCAGTGCTATGATGGGGTCTAAAACCAGACTGAAGCATTTCGTATACATTGTTTGTCTTCAGGAAGGCAGTGAGTTGCTGCGCAACAGCCTTCTCTAAAAAAAATTGAGAGGAATGGAAGATACTCCCAGTGTGGAGAGCGATATTTCACACATAATTACAATTCATGACGTAACAGACACATTGCTCCCAGACTTGTTCTCATCTTTTACTGAAAATTGGTGGTTTGTCATTTTGTTTATGCTCTTATTTCCATATGAAATCAAATTGGAGAAAACCTACTCAAAATACATTAATATGTTTTGTTTTTTAAAATCCCAAAACATGAATTGAATATGGAGTGTGGCAGTTTTTATGTAGATTATGTACACAAACTGTGATTAAATAGTCTTTTTTTTAAAACTCTGACTCGGTTTTTTGTGGGTTTTTTAAATCGAGTGTTATATGTTGTGAAGCCCACTGGCTCCAGGTCATCTATGAGACCCTGCTAGGTAAAGCTATATGTTGTGAAGCCCACTGGCTCCAGGTCATCTACGAGACCCTGCTAGGTAAAGCTATATGTTGTGAAGCCCACTGGCTCCAGGTCATCTACAAGACCCTGCTAGGTAAAGCTGTATGTTGTGAAGCCCACTGGCTCCAGGTCATCTACAAGACCCTGCTAGGTAAAGCTATATGTTGTGAAGCCCACTGGCTCCAGGTCATCTACAAGACCCTGCTAGGTAAAGCTATATGTTGTTAAGCCCACTGGCTCCAGGTCATCTACAAGACCCTGCTAGGTAAAGCTATATGTTGTGAAGCCCACTGGCTCCAGGTCATCTACAAGACCCTGCTAGGTAAAGCTATATGTTGTTAAGCCCACTGGCTCCAGGTCATCTACAAGACCCTGCTAGGTAAAGCTATATGTTGTTAAGCCCACTGGTTCCAGGTCATCTACAAGACCCTGCTAGGTAAAGCTATATGTTGTTAAGCCCACTGGCTCCAGGTCATCTACAAGACCCTGCTAGGTAAAGCTATATGTTGTGAAGCCCACTGGCTCCAGGTCATCTACAAGACCCTGCTAGGTAAAGCTATATGTTGTGAAGCCCACTGGCTCCAGGTCATCTACAAGACCCTGCTAGGTAAAGCTGTATGTTGTGAAGCCCACTGGCTCCAGGTCATCTACAAGACCCTGCTAGGTAAAGCTATATGTTGTGAAGCCCACTGGCTCCAGGTCATCTACAAGACCCTGCTAGGTAAAGCTGTATGTTGTGAAGCCACTGGCTCCAGGTCATCTACAAGACCCTGCTAGGTAAAGCTGTATGTTGTGAAGCCCACTGGCTCCAGGTCATCTACAAGACCCTGCTAGGTAAAGCTATATGTTGTGAAGCCCACTGGCTCCAGGTCATCTACAAGACCCTGCTAGGTAAAGCTGTATGTTGTGAAGCCCACTGGCTCCAGGTCATCTACGAGACCCTGCTAGGTAAAGCTATATGTTGTGAAGCCCACTGGCTCCAGGTCATCTACAAGACCCTGCTAGGTAAAGCTATATGTTGTTAAGCCCACTGGCTCCAGGTCATCTACAAGACCCTGCTAGGTAAAGCTATATGTTGTGAAGCCCACTGGCTCCAGGTCATCTACAAGACCCTGCTAGGTAAAGCTATATGTTGTGAAGCCCACTGGCTCCAGGTCATCTACGAGACCCTGCTAGGTAAAGCTATATGTTGTGAAACTCACTGGCTCCAGGTCATCTACAAGACCCTGCTAGGTAAAGCTATATGTTGTGAAGCCCACTGGCTCCAGGTCATCTACAAGACCCTGCTAGGTAAAGCTATATGTTGTGAAACTCACTGGCTCCAGGTCATCTACAAGACCCTGCTAGGTAAAGCTATATGTTGTTAAGGGTGATCTACTGTTTACATATGTGATGGATATGTATCTTAGAGAATGTGGCTTTAAAGCCCCCCATGCAGTCTTTGTGTTTATTTTTCCATAATCCGTTTTCCTGAGATACGATGAACTTTGGGACAGCTCAGGGCTTTGTTCCCTCCTCTATCCTTCTTCTCTGTTTCCAGATCAGGTCTTGTAGGGACAGCTCAGGGCTTTGTTCCCTCCTCTATCCTTCTTCTCTGTTTCCAGATCAGGTCTTGTAGGGACAGCTCAGGGCTTTGTTCCCTCCTCTATCCTTCTTCTCTGTTTCCAGATCAGGTCTTGTAGGGACAGCTCAGGGCATTGTTCCCTCCTCTATCCTTCTTCTCTGTTTCCAGATCAGGTCTTGTAGGGACAGCTCAGGATCTTGTTCCCCCCTCTATCCTTCTTCTCTGTTTCCAGATCAGGTCTTGTAGGGACAGCTCAGGGCTTTGTTCCCTCCTGTATCCTTCTTCTCTGTTTCCAGATCAGGTCTTGTAGGGACAGCTCAGGGCTTGTTCCCTCCTCTATCCTTCTTCTCTGTTTCCAGATCAGGTCTTGTAGGGACAGCTCAGGATCTTGTTCCCTCCTCTATCCTTCTTCTCTGTTTCCAGATCAGGTCTTGTAGGGACAGCTCAGGATCTTGTTCCCTCCTCTATCCTTCTTCTCTGTTTCCAGATCAGGTCTTGTAGGGACAGCTCAGGGCTTTGTTCCGTCTTCTGGGTTTCCAGATCATGTTTGTGGTTGGAGAAGGGTGAGGGCATTGTAGTTCATGGTTTTTTGTTGTCTATGTACCTGGTTTAGGGGGTAGGGTTGGATACAGGATATTAACCTGGTTTAGAGGGTAGGGTTGGGTACAGGATATGAACCTGGTTTAGGGGTTGGGTACAGGATATGAACCTGGTTTAGGGGTTGGATACAGGATATGAACCTGGTTTAGGGGTTGTGTACAGGATATGAACCTGGTTTAGGGGTAGGATTGGGTACAGGATATGAACCTGGTTTAGGGGTTGGGTACAGGATATGAACCTGGTTTAGGGGTTGGATACAGGATATGAACCTGGTTTAGGGGTTGGATACAGGATATTAACCTGGTTTAGGGGTTGGATACAGGATATGAACCTGGTTTAGGGGTTGGGTACAGGATATGAACCTGGTTTAGGGGTTGGATACAGGATATGAACCTGGTTTAGGGGTTGTGTACAGGATATGAACCTGGTTTAGGGGTTGGATACAGGATATGAACCTGGTTTAGGGGTTGGTTACAGGATATGAACCTGGTTTAGGGGTTGGATACAGGATATGAACCTGGTTTAGGGGTTGGATACAGGATATGAACCTGGTTTAGGGGTTGGATACAGGATATGAACCTGGTTTAGGGGTTGATTACAGGATATGAACCTGGTTTAGGGGTTGGGTTGGTTACAGGATATGAACCTGGTTTAGGGGTTGGATACAGGATATGAACCTGGTTTAGGGGTTGGATACAGGATATGAACCTGGTTTAGGGGTTGGATACAGGATATGAACCTGGTTTAGGGGTAGGATTGGGTACAGGATATAAACCCGGTTTAGGGGGTAGGAATGATTACAGTATATGAACCTGGTTTAGGGGCTGGGTACAGGATATGAACTCGGTTTAGTGTAAGGGTTTAGGGGTAGGTTTAAGTACATGATATGAAGCTGGTTGAGAGAATTCAAAGAGTGTGCAAATCTGTCATCAAACATTTCTAAAAACCTGTTTTTCGCTTTCTCATTATGGGGTATTGTGATGTCATTATGGGGTATTGTGATGTCATTATGAGGTATTGTGTGTAGATAAATAAATAAATAAATCAAATAATAAATATTTGATCCATTTTAGAATACGGCTGTAACGTAATGTGGAGGGAAAAAAAGTCAAGGAGTCTGATTACTTTGAATACTGAATACTTTCCGAATGCACTGAACATCTACATGATGTATTGTTACACCATGTAGGAGCAGTATAGACCTAGTCTGTTCATTATATACATCTACATGATGTATTGTTACACCATGTAGGAGCAGTATAGACCTAGTCTGTTCATTATATACATCTACATGATGTATTGTTACACCATGTAGGAGCAGTATAGACCTAGTCTGTTCATTATATACATCTACATGATGTATTGTTACACCATGTAGGAGCAGTATAGACCTAGTCTGTTCATTATATACATCTACATGATGTATTGTTACACCATGCAGGAGCAGTATAGACCTAGTCTGTTCATTATATACATGATGTATTGTTACACCATGTAGGAGCAGTATAAACATCTCTGCTTATTGTGATATTATCTGTTTGTTTGACTGATTTTCTAAATTATTATAATGGTTTAATTGAACCTTTCTTTAACTAGGCAAGTCAGTTAAGAACAAATTATTGTTTTACAATGACGGTCTACCCCGGCCAAAGAATCATGTTAAATGAAAACGTGCAAACACAAGCATGTGTTAATCGGTGCTGGTCTAGAGTGAGTGCCTTAGATCGCTGTACCACTCGGGAGCCGTCACTCAAGACCGGCACCGATTAACACATGCTTCTGTTTGTACGTTTTCATTTAACATTATTCTTTTACGAAATAAATTAAAATAAATCAAATACATATTCATTTCCTAAACTGCGTTACCCACTCTAGTCAGCAGATGGCTAATGGAGTCTTTCAGGCAATGGTGCCTATGTGACGTATAATCTAATGGACGGGAAGTTTGTTCAACCACAACTGCGACCTCGGTAGCAGGAACATTTGAGCTCTTTATATGCTTTCGGTGTTTATTCGCCACTCTGTTTTAAACACACGTCTGTCGTATCTACTAGTTACCCCTTTTAATATCATATGTACGTCAGCTAGCTGTCTGGTTAAGGTAGCAGTAGCACTAGGCTAATCGCTAATGCTAACATCCCCGACCATGAGTTCAAAAAGCTACCACACCTCTGTTGAAGAGGAGGACTGCTGGACGGAGAGAAACGCTCTCGTGAAAGAGGAAAGGGAAGAGGAGGCTGTCACTGTTAAACAAGAAGTAAAGGATGAGGCTGTTACAGTGAAAGACGTTTCAGTGAAAGAGGAGGGGGAAGATAAACAAGAGGGTGCAGTTTTTACAGTGAAAGAGGAGGAAGACGTTTTTGGAGTGAAGGAGGATGCGGAGATTACTGTCACATTGGAGGAGGAAGAAGAGCAGAATGGAGATCTGATTAACACCAGTGAGTAGTGTCTTTAAAAAATGGGGCACTTTTCTGCAATTGTTGAATCGATGTCCCTGAATATGTATTTCTGTTGAACTGATGTGATTTTAAAGGGTCATTCTCCCGAAGTTATGGGCGATTCCAGCGTTATAGACATTACATTTGCACGGAAAATCACAACTTTAACGTCTCACAGAATTGTAATACAAAATATAAATTAAACGTTTGATGTGTTTGTCTGTAGTACCCCTGGGTGTATACCCAGGAAATCTGAATTCTAAATATTGGCATGTTGGAGAAAAAAACAAACAAATAGAAGCTTTATGGATGTTACATGTTACACGCTTTTTTTGCGAGATTGCTAACGAACTTTAACAAAAATGACTGGAAGTCTATGGGTATATGCTAGCAGATACCTGTCGACTTCCAGCCATTGTGCTAACGCTAGTTAGCAATTGGCTTTCAAAACTACCTCTAACTTCCTCCATACAGGACACAGAGACATACAAATGGTATCCACAAGTTTCTCTGACTCTGGGGAAGTAACTGAAGAGCCCCAGTGGCAAAATCACAAATTAGCCCTTTTAACGTTCTCTCTCGTTCTCGTTCTCTCGTTCTCGTGTTCTCTCATTCTCTCGTTCTCTCTCTCTCTCTCTCTCTCTCTCTCTCTCTCTCTTCTCTCTCTCTCTCTCTCTCTCTCTCTCTCTCTCTCATATGCTGAAATAAGTGTCTCATACATGTCAGTACTATTTGTTTTAGAAAGATGTTGGGTGTTTATCAACTATCTGTGAAATAGTCCTGTAGTATTTATTTTTCTATAATTGAGATTATTGCATAAAAGCAGGTTAAACTATTTAAACATATGGTTGTGGAAGGCATATATTTATCCTAGGTATAATTTCACAAGCCCTGAATTCATTAGATTATTGCTGACTGTTTGACATGCAGTGGATTTGACCTTTTAATTGTACAACAAAACTTATTTAGAGAGAACATGAACGATTACGAGACACTCACCGGCTAATTTATTAGGTACACCCATCTAGTACCAGGTCAGACCCTCCTTTGCCTCAAACCCTAGACACTGTCAGGCGTGAAAAGCCCAGGAGGCCGTTTCTGAGACACTGGATCAGGCCCGCCTGGCATTGACGAAGACGCTCAGTCTCTTAGGTCACTTGTTTTGCCCATCTACTTAAAAATATTCCAAATGTGTTATGATAGATTTGAATCAAGAAATATTTAAGATCGGAATGTCTGTCCGTCTGTAACGTCCATAACGGTTGTTTTCCTCTCTGATGTAACAATGAAAATCACAATCTTAAATGTTTCTGCTTTGTGTTCAGCCAAGCCTTGCCTTCGATATGCCTATCCATGTTATAACTAACACCGGGGGACAGCTGTGAGTGGAGAAACAAGCTCCAAGAGCTCTTTCAAAAAGCCATGAAATATGATCGACTGAAAAACCTTTGAGACTTGCCCTCCTACTCTGTAAGGGCCAAAATGCATGCAATTTCCTACTTAATTATGAATGTGGCCATTACAGAAATCATATTTAGATTGGGATTATGGTCATTAATATTAACAGAACATGCAACTCCTGTATTGAAGCAGCCAACAAAAACATCCTTTTAAAACATTTGCCAAAATGCAACTCCCAGGAAAACACCATTGTTAAACATCTCTGTCAGGAACTTAGAAAGAGATCTAAAGATGCCTGGGCTGCTAATATGACGAGGACTGTGTTAATCGAGGACTGTGTTTAATTAATGATTTGGACATCGAAAGACAGAACAGGAGCCAAATGCTGACCAATGAGAACCTATGAAATAGGCCTAATTGACTCCACCTTTCTATTGTCTGATTGTTGGCTACTGACTCATTTTTTCATAATGAGCACCAGAAAAACACCTATGGAACTTGGCCTCAGGTTTATTGAAGGATCTGATTTGGATTAAACCTAATAGGAAGACAGTTTTTATCATGTGAAGGTTTCATTCAGGGTCGTATTCATTCGTGAACACTGTTTCGTTTTAGTTATGAGTGAATACGACCCTGATCTCACTGTTAAATTAAACACACGGTTTGTCTTTGGTAGGAGAGACACCAGACTCAGAAGATCCAGAGCAAGAGACGTCTGAACCAGCAAGACGACACCACTGTTCCCACTGTGGAAAGACTTTTACCCAGTTACGGACACTGAAGGTGCATGAAAGAATACACACTGGAGAGAAGCCCTACCAATGTTCCCAGTGTGGAAAGAGTTTTACCCAGTTAGGGAGCCTGAAAATACATAATAGAATTCACACCGGAGAGAAGCCTTACCAATGCTCCCAGTGTGGAAAGAGATGTTCACAGTTAAGTTGCTTGAAATCACATGAGAGAATGCACACAGGAGATAAGCCTCACAAATGCCCTCAATGTGGTAATACTTTTAAGCGGTTAAGTAACCTGAAAGAACATCAAAGAGTACACACAGGGGAAAAGCCTTACTACTGTTTATATTGCGAAAAGCGTTTCAGCTGGGTAAGGCAACTGAAAGAGCATGAGAGAACACACACCGGAGAGAAGCCTACCAATGTTCCCAGTGTGGAAAGAGTTTTACCCAGTTTGAAAATACATGAGAGAATCCACACAGGTGTTCCCAGTGTGGAAAGAGTTTTAACCGGTTAGGTAACCTGAAATCACACGAGAGGACACACAAAGAAGAAGAGCCACATCACTGCTCCCAGTGTGGAAAGAATTTTACCTCATTACGCTTTCTGAAGAATCATGAGCAAAGACACACCGGGGAAATGCCTTTCCGCTGCTCCCAGTGTGGAATTAAATTTACCTGGTTACGCCAACTGAAATCACATGAAAGAATCCACACATGAAATGTTACGAATGCTCCCAGTGTAGAAAGATATTTACCCAGTTCAGGCACCTGAAAGACTAAGGTTACACACACAGGGGAGAAGCTTTACTCATGCTCCCAATGTGGAGAGTGATTTTTCACATACTTACAATTCATGAGGTAACACGCACATTGAGGTAACACACTTCTCATCCTCAATTCACGAGGTAACACACTTCTCATCCTCAATTCACGAGGTAACACACTTCTCATCCTCAATTCACGAGGTAACACACTTCTCATCTTATACTGAAAAGTGGTGCTTTGTGGTTTTGTTTATGCTCTTTTTTCCATATGAAATCAAATTGGAGAAAACCTACTCAAAAATACATTTGTATGTTTTATGTTTTTAAATCACAAGATATTAATTGAATATGGAGTGTGTCAGTTTTTATGTAGATTCTATGTACACTCTCTCTGTGTACACTACACTCTCTGTGTACACTACACTCTCTCTGTGTACACTACACTATCTCTGTGATTAAATAGTCTTCTTTTTTTACTCTGGCTCTGTGTGCTTTTCTGTGTGTGTTGGGGATGTGGAACGCCGTTGGGGTCTTTGCGTGTCAAAAAAACACTTACGTGTCAAATAAGCTTGTTGAACAATCAGGACCTGAATATGACTGCACGTCACATAATAATTTAACGCATTTTTTCCCCGTAGTTATTACACATTGATTACATGATCACTCGTATTTCATATGCTATGATGCTGGTAAAGTTCTCTCGCGTACCAACAGTGCAGGTCATTAAAAAAAGCTAGCTCGCTCATGGATGCTAACAATGTTCCCCCCCCAAAACATAGCAAAACGACATCTGTTTCAGTAGCTATAGTTAGCAAGCTAACTATATAGCTAGGTGTCATCATCTAAAAACAACCCTAATTTATAAGACAGTTTTTATTTGATTAATGGTGGTCGGACCCATCTATGTGAAGCGAGCCACAGTAAGGATTAGCTAAATAGTGGACTTTGCGGTTAACCTTCAAAATAAAAGTATGTAATTGACAGTGATGCAAATGAATACAAATAGTGGAATTGTGCCGTAATTGAATAGATCATGCTAAACGAAGTTAGAATGTTATATGAAGTCAACAAAATACTATTTCTTAATTTGACAAAAATCTGTTTTAATCACACTGGATGTATTAGACTTTATAATTGCATTGGGGACATACTTATTTCACTGTACAGCCTTACCTATGGATGTGGATCAATGACATGGGGCATCAGTCTACTCAGTGACACCCAGAGAACATTCGTGTCGTAGCTCTTATTGCGGGACTCAAACCACTGTGAATTGAGCCACATTTATTGTCAACCTATAAATATTGAAACATTTTCCATAGGAAAAACTATGCAACGTGGATGTTGGAGTCTGAGAAAAAAGTATTTGGATACTGAGTCGACTGATACCCCATTTCATTAGTCCGCAATCCAACCTTGTTTGACATTATCTAGTCTAAATATGGCACGATTCCACTAATTGTAACCTTCTGCGTCACTTTCAACGAAGGACTTTCATCTTGAAGGCAAACCGCAAATTCCACTGTTGTGGCTAACTTCATAACACGTAACCCCGTGAGTTTTTTTCATGAACTGAAGTTCAATTACAATAGCCTTGCAGAAGCACCCCCAGATAATCACTCATCATCCTCAAAATTTCACAGTGGTTGCGAGACACTGGCTTGTAGGCCTCTCCAGGTCTCACACCCACTGTGAAATTTGGTGGAGGATCTGGGGGTGCTTCTGCAAGGCTGGAATCGAGCAGATTTATCTTTGTGAAGGACGCATGAATCAAGCCACGTACAAGGTTGTCCTGGAAGAAAACTTGCTTCCTTCTGCTCTGACAATGTTCCCCAACTCTGAGGGGTTGTTTTTCCAGCAGGACAATGCTCCATGCCACACAGCCAGGTCAATCAAGGTGTGGATGGAGGACCACCAGATCAAGACCCTGTCATAGCCAGCCCAATCTCCTGACCTGAACCCCACTGAAAACCACCAGATCAAGACCCTGTCATAGCCAGCCCAATCTCCTGACCTGAACCCCATTGAAACCCACCAGATCAAGACCCTGTCATAGCCAGCCCAATCTCCTGACCTGAACCCCATTGAAAACCACCAGATCAAGACCCTGTCATAGCCAGCCCAATCTCCTGACCTGAACCCCACTGAAAACCACCAGATCAAGACCCTGTCATAGCCAGCCCAATCTCCTGACCTGAACCCCACTGAAAACCACCAGATCAAGACCCTGTCATAGCCAGCCCAATCTCCTGACCTGAACCCCACTGAAAACCACCAGATCAAGACCCTGTCATAGCCAGCCCAATCTCCTGACCTGAACCCCATTGAAAACCACCAGATCAAGACCCTGTCATAGCCAGCCCAATCTCCTGACCTGAACCCCACTGAAAACCATCAGATCAAGACCCTGTCATAGCCAGCCCAATCTCCAGACCTGAACCCCACTGAAAACCACCAGATCAAGACCCTGTCATAGCCAGACCAATCTCCAGACCTGAACCCCATTGAAAACCACCAGATCAAGACCCTGTCATAGCCAGCCCAATTTCCTGACCTGAACCCCATTGAAAACCTCTGGAATGTGATCAAGAGGAAGATGGTCACACGCCATCAAACAAAGCCGAGTTGCTTGAATGTTTACACCTGGAGAGGCATAAAGTCACCCAACATCAATGTGAAAGACTGGTGGAGAGCATTATTATTTTTATTACACCTTTATTTAACCAGGTAGGCAAGTTGAGAACAAGTTCTCATTTACAATTGCGACCTGGATGCCAAGACGCATGTAAGCTGTGATTGAAAATCAGGGTTATTCCACCAAATATTGGAGAAAAAATATATATTGATTTCCGAACTCTTCCTAAGTGAAAACATTAGTATTGTGTTGTTTTAAAAATGAATATGAACTTATTTTCTTTGCGTTATTATATAGTCTGACAACACTGCATCTTTATTTTTGTTATTTTGACTAGTTATCATTTTCTGCAAATAAATGCTCTGAATTAGAATATTTTTATTTGTAATTTGGGAGAAATGTTGTCAGTAGTTTATAGAATAAAACTAAAAAATCATTTTACCCAAACACGAACCTATAAATAGTAAAACCAGAGAAACTGAACATTTTGCAGTGGCTGTATGTATTGTTACACCATGCAGGAGCAGTATAGCCCTAGTCTGTTCATTATATACATCTACATGATGTATTGTTACACCATGTAGGAGCAGTATAGACCTAGTCTGTTCATTATATACATGATGTATTGTTACACCATGTAGGAGCAGTATAGACCTAGTCTGTTCATTATATACATCTACATGATGTATTGTTACACCATGTAGGAGCAGTATAGACCTAGTCTGTTCATTATATACATGATGTATTGTTACACCATGTAGGAGCAGTATAGACCTAGTCTGTTCATTATATACATGATGTATTGTTACACCATGTAGGAGCAGTATAGACCTAGTCTGTTCATTATATACATCTACATGATGTATTGTTACACCATGTAGGAGCAGTATAGACCTCGTCTGTTCATTATATACATCTACATGATGTATTGTTACACCATGTAGGACCAGTATAGACCTAGTCTGGTCCTTCTGTAGCTCAGTTGGTAGAGCATGGCGCTTTTAACGCCAGGGTAGTGGGTTCGATTCCCGGGACCACCCATATGTAGAATGTATGCACACATGACTGTAAGTCGCTTTGGATAAAAGCGTCTGCTAAATGGCATATATTAGTCTGTTCATTATATACAGCTACATGATGTATTGTTACACCATGCAGGATCAGTAGGCTGTTTACAAAGGCAGAGACCATTTCAGATATTTTGGGGGGACCTAACAAATCAGCTCTGAAAAATATCATTCTTAAAATATTACATGTGATTGATCAAAAGACCAACATGAAAAATTAAATGAAATATTTCCTTAAACTGCATTACCCGTCTCACTCCAGTCAGCAGATGGCGATATGCGTTTTTACAGGCGATGCTGCCGGAGTGTGACGTGGCATTAAACGTAGTGGACGGGACGCTTCTTCAACAGCTAATCAGCCATCTCCGTATCTTACTAGCCAACATATTGGAGCTCTTTAGACGTTTTCGGTGTATATTAGTCATTGTGTTTTAAACACACGTCTGTCGTATCTACTAGTCAACCAATTCCCCCACCCCGTATTTACATTGTTAGTTAGCTAACTTAGCACAAGGCCAGTCGCTAATGCTAACTAGCTAGCTAAAATCCCTGACCATGAGCTCACCAAGGTACTCCCCGCCTGCTAAAGAAGAGGACGTCTGCTGGACCGAGAAACAGGGTCTGTGGCTTAATATTGTCGTGAAAGAAGAGGAGGAAGAGAAGGATGTCACAGTGAAAGGCGATGAAGAAGCTTCCAGAGTGAAAGAGGACGAGACTGGAGATCTGATTAACACCAGTGAGTACTATCTTAAAAACTGGAGCAAAACCTTGTCAAACAACAACAAAATGGCCGCCATGACACTTAAAAAAACAACATTTGAGTCATTTAGCAGAGGCTCTTATCCAGAACCACTGACAGGGGCAATTATTGTTAAGTGACTTGCTCACGGGCACATCGACAGATGTTTCACCTAGTTGGCTCAGGGAATCGAACCAGCGACGTTTCAGTTACTGGCCCAAAGCTTGTTTTGGTAAACAGCTACGGGATGGGGGCTGGAGACGCCGGTATTTAACCATTCTCAAATTCTTTATTTTTTTCCACCACCTTTATTTAACCAGGTAGGCTAGTTGAGAACACCTTTATTTAACCAGGTAGGCTAGTTGAGAACACCTTTATTTAACCAGGTAGGCTAGTTGAGAACACCTTTATTTAACCAGGTAGGCTAGTTGAGAACACCTTTATTTAACCAGGTAGGCTAGTTGAGAACACCTTTATTTAACCAGGTAGGCTAGTTGAGAACACCTTTATTTAACCAGGTAGGCTAGTTGAGAACTCCTTTATTTAACCAGGTAGGCTAGTTGAGAACACCTTTATTTAACCAGGTAGGCTAGTTGAGAACACCTTTATTTAACCAGGTAGGCTAGTTGAGAACACCTTTATTTAACCAGGTAGGCTAGTTGAGAACACCTTTATTTAACCAGGTAGGCTAGTTGAGAACACCTTTATTTAACCAGGGAGGCTAGTTGAGAACACCTTTATTTAACCAGGTAGGCTAGTTGAGAACACCTTTATTTAACCAGGTAGGCTAGTTGAGAACACCTTTATTTAACCAGGGAGGCTAGTTGAGAACACCTTTATTTAACCAGGTAGGCTAGTTGAGAACACCTTTATTTAACCAGGTAGGCTAGTTGAGAACACCTTTATTTAACCAGGGAGGCTAGTTGAGAACACCTTTATTTAACCAGGTAGGCTAGTTGAGAACACCTTTATTTAACCAGGTAGGCTAGTTGAGAACACCTTTATTTAACCAGGTAGGCTAGTTGAGAACACCTTTATTTAACCAGGTAGGCTAGTTGAGAACACCTTTATTTAACCAGGTAGGCTAGTTGAGAACACCTTTATTTAACCAGGTAGGCTAGTTGAGAACACCTTTATTTAACCAGGTAGGCTAGTTGAACACCTTTATTTAACCAGGTAGGCTAGTTGAGAACACCTTTATTTAACCAGGTAGGCTAGTTGAGAACACCTTTATTTAACCAGGTAGGCTAGTTGAGAACACCTTTATTTAACCAGGTAGGCTAGTTGAGAACACCTTTATTTAACCAGGTAGGCTAGTTGAGAACACCTTTATTTAACCAGGTAGGCTAGTTGAGAACACCTTTATTTAACCAGGTAGGCTAGTTGAGAACACCTTTATTTAACCAGGTAGGCTAGTTGAGAACACCTTTATTTAACCAGGTAGGCTAGTTGAGAACACCTTTATTTAACCAGGTAGGCTAGTTGAGAACACCTTTATTTAACCAGGTAGGCTAGTTGAGAACACCTTTATTTAACCAGGTAGGCTAGTTGAGAACACCTTTATTTAACCAGGTAGGCTAGTTGAGAACACCTTTATTTAACCAGGTAGGCTAGTTGAGAACACCTTTATTTAACCAGGTAGGCTAGTTGAGAACACCTTTATTTAACCAGGTAGGCTAGTTGAGAACACCTTTATTTAACCATGTCGGCTAGTTGAGAACAAGTTCTCCTTTACAACTGCGACCTGGCCAAGATAAAGCAAAGCAGTGCGACAGAAACAACGCAGAGTTACACGTGGAATAAACAAGTGTACAGTCAATAACACAATAGAAAAAACATTTAAAAGTGTAAATGTCATGAGGCGGTAAGGCAATAAATAGGCCATAGTAGCGAAGTCATTACAATTGAGCAGATTAACACTGGGAGTGATAGATGAGCAGATGATGGTGTGTAAGTAGTGATACTGGTGTGCAGAAGAGCAGCAAAGTAAATAAAAACAATACGAGGATGAGGTAGGTAGATTGGGTTAGGGTTCCTCACCAGGGTTCCTCACCATCCATAAGATTTAAAAAAAAATGTTTTAACCAGGTTTACAGAGTTTGTTTACAAAACAACTATACAGAGTTTGTTTACAAAACTCATTCAACAAGATATCGGCCTAATCGAGGACTCCAATCAAGTTGTACAAACATCAAGGATGATCAATGGAAACCGGATGCACCGGAGCTCAATTCTGATTCTCAAAGCAAAGGGTCTGAATACTTATGTACATAAGGTATTTCTGTGTTAGATTTTTTTTAATATAAAAAAAGCATAAAAATCTAAAACCATTTTCAATTTGTCATTATGGATATTTAACCTTTATTTAACAAGGCAAGTCAGTTAAAAACAAATTCTTATTTACAATGACGGCCTAGAAACAGTGGGTTAACTGCCTTGTTCAGGGGCAGAACTGATTTTTTTTCTACCTTGTCAGTTCGGGGATTCGATCTAGCAACCTTTCGGATACTGGCACAATGCTCTAAACACTAGGGTACCTGCCGCCCCAGATTGATGGAAAAACATTAATTTAATTCATTTTAGAATAAGTCTGTAACATAACAAAATGTGGAACAAGTCCAGGGCTAAAAACTTTCCGAATGCCCTGAATTATAAAGTTCATTTCTCAGAACATTAAGAAAAATGTCCATTAAAAAACAACAAAACATTCAAAGAATGTTCTTAAAATGTTATTTAAAAAAATACATTCCGTTCTCAGGGTCAACAAAACTTAATCTACCCTGTATCTTGTTAAGTGTGTTGGCCACGCCCACTAATTGGCCACGCCCACTAATTGGCCACACCTGATCTTAATGAGTGCGTGTTTCCTTGGAGATGGGGTCTGATTGGATAGACTAAAAAAATGTTACAGCTTTGAATGAGTTTTAAAATAATCCAAATATAAAACGTTGTGTTCTAGCTCCGCCCTGATGGCTCAGTGGACTAATTCTACAGGTAGAGATCAGGAGATCATTGGTTCCAATCTCACTAGAAAATAGATGCGACAGTTGCTTGCTATTGGGTGCGTTTTCCAACTGTCTCCTGTCGATTTATTTTAAAACGTGTAATGACATCACACCTAAAATAAAATGCATTTTTTTCGTAAAAACACGGTGTCTAGTGAGAATGTAGAGGTTGAAGTGTTTCCAATACCCATTTATAGGAAACAATAGGCTGTAGGCTGTCGACAAATGTATTAATGAACTATTTGCCTGTCTGCCCTCCCAGCTATCGGTTTCATGTCTCAGGTAGCCTGTCTGCCCTCCCAGCTATCGGTTTCATGTCTCAGGTAGCCTGTCTGCCCTCCCAGCTATCGGTTTCATGTCTCAGGTAGCCGGTCTGCCCTCCCAGCTATCGGTTTCATGTCTCAGGTAGCCGGTCTGCCCTCCCAGCTATCGGTTTCATGTCTCAGCCCAGCCTGTCTGCCCTCCCAGCTATCGGTTTCATGTCTCAGGTAGCCTGTCTGCCCCCCCAGCTATCGGTTTCACGTCTCAGGTAGCCTGTCTGCCCCCCCCCACGTCTCAGGTAGCCTGTCTGCCTTCCCCACGTCTCAGGTAGCCTGTCTGCCCTCCCAGCTATCGGTTTCATGTCTCAGGTAGCCGGTCTGCCCTCCCAGCTATCGGTTTCATGTCTCAGGTAGCCTGTCTGCCCTCCCAGCTATCGGTTTCATGTCTCAGGTAGCCTGTCTGCCCTCCCAGCTATCGGTTTCATGTCTCAGCCCAGCCTGTCTGCCCTCCCAGCTATCGGTTTCATGTCTCAGGTAGCCTGTCTGCCCTCCCACCTCTGTTAGCCTGTGAAAGCCAGCATGAATGCAATAAAACATTTTGGGGAAACATTAAGCAAGAAAGGCATTTAGCTATATTAGTGCACGTGACAATAAAAATGTGGAACTTGGCCATCTGCCCAAGATTATTGAACATCAAAATGGAAGCCCATTTTCACTAGAGTAGCTACACTATATATAGGTCTGTGGACAACCCTTCAAATGAGTGGATTCGGCTATTTCAGCCACACCCGTTGCTGACAGGTGAATAAACTCGAGCACACAGCCATGCAATCTCCACACACACAAACATTGACAGTAGAATGACCTTTACTGAAGAGCTCAGCGACCTTCAATGTGGCACTGTCATAGGATGACACTTTTCCAACAAGTCAGTAGGTCAAATTTCTGCCCTGTTAGAGCGGCCCCAGTCAGTGCTTTTATTATGAAGTGGAAAAAATCTAGGAGCAACAATGGCTCAGCTGCGAAATGGTAGTCCACAAAAGGTCACAGAACGGGACCGCTGAAGCTCGTAGCGTGTAAAAGATCATCTGTCCTCGGTTGCAAAGCTCACTACCCAGTTCCAAACTGCCTCTGGAAGAAATGTCAGCACAATAACTGTTCGTCGGGAGCTTCCTGAAAAGGGTTTCCATAGCCCAGCTGCCGCATACAAGCCTAAGATCACCATGCGCAATGCCAAGCGTCGGCTGGAGTGGTGTGAAGCTCGCTGGCATTGGACTCTGGTACAGTGGAAACGCATTCTCTGGAGTGATGAATCACGCTTCACCGTCTGGCAGTCTGATATACGAATCTGGGTTTGGCGGATTGCCAGGAATCACTACCTGTCCTAATTCATAGTGCCAGCTGTAAAGTTTTTGGTGGAGGAGGAATAATGTTCTGGGGCTGTTTTTCATGGTTTGTACTAGGCCCCTTAGTTCCAGTGAAGGGAGATCTTAATTGCTACAGCATACAATGACATTCTAGATGATTCTGTGCTTCCGAATTTGTGGCAACAGTTTTGGGGAAGGCCCTTTCCTGTTTCAAAATGACAATGCCCCCGTGCACAAAGCGAGGTCTATACAGAAAGGGTTTGTCGAGATTGGTGTGGAAGAACTTGACTGGCCTGCACATAGCCCTGACCTCAACCCTATCGAACACCTTTTGGTTGAATTGGAACGCCGACTGCGAGCCAGGCCTAATCGCCCAACATCAGTGCCCGACCTCACTAATGCTCTTGTGGCTGAATAGAATAGAAGCAAGTGCCCGCAGCAATGTTCTAACATCTAGTAGAACGCCTTCCCAGAATAGTGGAGGCTGTAGTAGTATCACAGGGGGGACCAACTCCATATTAATGCCCATGATTTTGGTATTCATTACTTGATCATTTAGGGATCTGTATTTCTCCCCAAATGCATAATTTCAATAGATATCCTGACGTGTGTCATCATTTCAATAGATATCCTGACATAGCAGCAAAAGGGGGGGAAAACTTCATATTAATGCCCATGAGTTTGGAATTAGACGTTCGACAAGCAGGTGTCGACATACTTTTGGTCATGTAGTGTACCTTTAAAAAATAAATATATATATATTTTTTAAAGTAGGGATGTGGATCAGAAAACCAGTATCTGTTATGACCACCATTTGTCTCAAGCATGTCCTTTACATATGATCAGGCTGTTGATTGTGGAATGTTGCCCCACTCCTCTTCAATGGCTGTGCGAAGTTGCTGGATATTGGCAGGAACTGGACCACTGTCGTACACGTCGAGCCAATGTCAATGTACATTCAAATTGCCGTTGATAAAAATGCAATTGTTCGTTATCTGTATCTGACGCTTGCCCAATGTCACAACCCCGCTGCCACCATGGGGCATTCTGTCCACAACGTTGACATCTGCAAACCGCTCGCTCACACGACTCCATACACGCTTTCTGCCATCTGCCTGGTACAGTTGAAACCCGGGATTCAAACATTGAGCACACTTCTCCAGTGGCCCACTGAAGTCTGTTACAACACCGAACTACAGTCAGGTCAAGACCCTGGTGAGGACGATGCACACACAGATGAGCTTCTCTGCGGCGGTTTCTGACAGTTTGTGCAGAAATTGTTCGGTTGTGGAAAAACCACAGTTTCAACAGCTGTCTGGGTGACTGGCCTCAGACGATCACGCTGGTGATGAAGCTGGATGTGTAGATCCTGGGCTGGCTTGGTTACACATGGTCTGCGGTTGTGAGGCCGGTTGGGCACACTGCCATGTTTTCTAAAATGAAGTTGAAGACTGTTTATTGTAGAGAAATTAACATTTAATTCTCTAACAGCTGTTATGGACTTTCTGCCCGTCATCATGACAATTGCAAGTTCCCTCAACTTGAGACATCTGTGGCATTGTGCTCTGTGACAAAACTGCACATTTTAGAGTGACATTTTTACTGTCCCCAGCACAAGGTGCACCTCTGTAATGATCATGCTGTATGATCAGCTTCTTGATATGCCACACCTGTCAGGTGGATGGATTATGTTAAATTTTTACTGTCCCCAGCACAAGGTGCACCTCTGTAATGATCATGCTGTTTAATCAGCTTCTTGATATGCCACACCTGTCAGGTGGATGGATTATGTTGCTTTTTTACTGTCCCCAGCACAAGGTGCACCTCTGTAATGATCATGCTGTTTAATCCGCTTCTTGATATGCCACACCTGTCAGGTGGATTGATTATGTTGCGTTTTATATTTTTGTTCAAAAAGCTTAAAGACAAATACGGCTACTTTTGCTGTTATTCTGGATCCATTGTTTGATGTGACAGTGTTTAGCCGTAGATGGCTAGCTAGCAAGCAAGGGATAAGAGGGATGCCAGCCAGCATGGCAATTGGCAACGGGACCTTTTTAAAACAAACTACTGGGTTGCGTCCATAGATGGAGAACAAAAAAATTTCACGATTGGGGCACATCTCTAGCAACCTAAATGCCATGGGTAGCACCCCTAGATTATTTGTCAGGACTATATCTCATGGAGGGATGAAATGGTATGAAATCATTTCTTTAAAATAATGTTTAAGGAAAAATATATCAGTCATTATTTGAATATGTTGCTAACCTGTCGTTTAGAAGTGATAATGCCTTGGAAGCCAGTGTTTTGGAGGATATATTGGCACGGTTGGGGTGGCGCTAGACAGAACACCTGTGCTAAAATATATCCTCCAAACACCGGCTACTCTGGTATTATCACTTAAATATCATACCCCCAAGACATGCTAACCTCTCACCCTTACAATAACAGGAGAGGTTAGCATTATATATATATCATACCCCCAAGACATGCTAACCTCTCACCATTACAATAACAGGAGAGGTTAGCATTATATACAAATCATACCCCCAAGACATGCTAACCTCTCACCATTACAATAACAAGATAGGTTAGCATTATATATATTATACCCCCAAGCCATGCTAACCTCTCACCATTACAATAACAGGAGAGTTTAGCATTATATATATATCATACCCCCAAGACATGCTAACCTCTCACCATTACAATAACAGGAGAGGTTAGCATTATATATATATCATACCCCCAAGACATGCTAACCTCTCACCATTACAATAACAGGAGAGTTTAGCATTATATATATATCATACCCCCAAGACATGCTAACCTCACCATTACAATAACAGTAGAGGTTAGCATTATATATATCATACCCCCAAGACATGCTAACCTCTCACCATTATAGTAACAGGAGAGGTTAGCATTATATATATATATATTATACCCCCAAGCCATGCTAACCTCTCACCATTACAATAACAGGAGATGTTAGCATTATATATATATATATCATACCCCCAAGACATGCTAACCTCTCACCATTAGAATAACAGGAGAGGTTAGCATTTGGTATTTTCACTTTAACACTACAGCCACTCTGTGATGACGCACTCTGCTGTTCAATATTTACATTTCAGCCATTTAGCAGACTCTCTGATCCAGAGAGACTTACGGTACTGAGTCATTTAGCAGACTCTCTGATCCAGAGAGACTTACATTACTGAGCCATTTAGCAGACTCTCTGATCCAGAGAGACTTACATTATTAAGTCATTTAGCAGACTCTCTGATCCAGATACTTACTGTACTGAGTCATTTAGCAGACTCTCTGATCCAGAGACTTACTGTACTGAGTCATTTAGCAGACTCTGATCCAGAGAGTTACAGTACTGAGTCATTTAGCAGACTCTCTGATCCAGAGACTTACAGTACTGAGTCATTTAGCAGACTCTCTGATCCAGATACTTACAGTACTGAGTCATTTAGCAGACTCTCTGATCCAGAGAGACTTGCAGTACTGAGTCATTTAGCAGACTCTCTGATCCAGAGAGACTTGCAGTACTGAGTCATTTAGCAGACTCTCTGATCCAGATACTTGCAGTACTGAGTCATTTAGCAGACTCTCTGGTCCAGATACTTACAGTACTGAGTCATTTAGCAGACCCTCTAATCCAGATACTTACTGTACTGAGTCATTTAGCAGACCCTCTGATCCAGAGACTTACTGTACTGAGTCATTTAGCAGACCCTCTGATCCAGAGACTTACTGTACTGAGTCATTTAGCAGACTCTCTGATCCAGAGAGACTTACATTACTGAGTCATTTAGCAGACCCTCTGATCCAGAGACTTACTGTACTGAGTCATTTAGCAGACTCCCAAAGTTGTGGCAAAATGGCTTAACCACTCTGGGATATTCGGGACGGTAGCCAGTGAAAGTGCAGGGTGCCAAATTCAAAACAACATTACATTTACATTTAACATTACATTACATTTAAGTCATTTAGCAGACGCTCTTATCCAGAGCGACTTACAACAACCAATCTCATAATTAAAATTCCTCAAGCATACAAGTATTTTACACCATTTTAAAGATAAAATTCTCGTTAATCCAGCCACAGTGTCTTATTTCAAAAATAATTTACAGCGAAAGCACCACAAACGATTATGTTAGGTCACCACCAAGTCACAGAAAAATACAGCCATTTTCCAGCCAAAGAGTGGAGTCACAAAAAGCAGAAATATAGATAAAATGAATCACTAACCTTTGATGATCTTCATCAGATGACACTCACAGGACTTCATGTTACACAATACATGTGTGTTTTGTTCGATAAAGTGGATATTAATATCCAGAAATCTCATTTTACATTGGCGTGTTATGTTCAGTAGTTCCAAAACATGCAGTGATTTTGCAGAGAGCCACATCAATTCACAGAAATACTCATAATAAACATTGATAAAAGATACAACTATTATACATGGAACTTTAGATAAACTTCTCCTTAATGCAACCGCTGTGTCAGATTTCAAAAAAACTTTACCGAAAAAGTATAATCTGAGAACGGCGCAAACCAGCCAGAGAAATGTCCGCCATGTTGGGTAGTCAACATTAGTCAGAAATAGCATTATAAATATTCACTTAACTTTGATCTTCATCAGAATGCACTCCCAGGAATCCCAGTTCCACAATAAATGTTTATGTCCAAATAGCTACTTTTGTTAGCGCGTTTTGTAAACAAATCCAAAGTTATGAAGCGCGTTCACTAGGAGCAGACGAAATGTCAAAAAGTTCCATTACAATCCGTAGAAACATGTCAAACGATGTATAGAATCAATCTTTAGGATGTTTTTAACATAAATCTTCAATAATGTTCCAACCGGAGAATTCTTTTTTTCTGTAGAGAACCAATGGAATGGGAGCTAACTCATGACCACGCGTCACGAGCCCGTGGCACTCTGCCAGGCCACTGACTCAAACAGCTCTTATGAGCCCCTCCTTTATAGTAGAATCCTCAAACAAGTTCTAAAGACAATTGACATATAGTGGAAGCCTTAGGAAGTGCAACATAACCAATATCCCACTGTATCTTCAATAGGAGCTGAGTTGAAAAACTACAAACCTCAGATTTCCCACTTCCTGGTTGGATTTTTTTCTCAGGTTTTCGCCTGCCATATGAGTTCTGGTATACTCACAGACATCATTCAAACAGTTTTAGAAATGCATATTCTAGCTTTTATGGCCAAGTAGCAGAAGGTTTACTTTGGGCACCTTGTTCATCCAAGCTACTCAATACTACACCCCCCCCGTCACCAAGAAGTTAAAGGAAAACAAAGTCATGGTATTGGAAGGAGGAGGAGCAGTCCCCCTTACTGCTCCGTAACCAAGCACCAGGGTCTTGAAGATGATGCATTTTATTGAGGGGATCTAGTCTAGATTAAACCTTGTAGAAGACAGCTTTATCATGGAGAGCAGTTATTCCCATAAAGGGAACACTAAAATATCACATCCTAGATCTGAATGAATGAAATATTCTTATTAAATACTTTTTTTATTTACATAGTTGAATGTGCTGACAACAATCACACAAAATTATCAATGGAAATCAAATTTATCAACCCATGGAGGTCTGGATTTGGAGTCACACTCAATTCAGTTCCCCCTTACTGCTCCGTACCCAAGCACCAGGGTCTTGAAGATGAGTCATTTTATTGAGGGATTCAAACTTGTAGAAGACATGTTTATCATGTAGAGCAGTTATTCCCCAAAGGGTATATATATCTTCACATTTCCCAAAATGGATGACACAAACAACTGGATTTGTTATCCCTTTCATGCCCTGCCTCCAGTCCACTGACTGATGTCTGAACGAAGGAGCCTCATCGAAATTGCAACAAGCGGTTCTGTGAAAATGTAATTGAATCAGAAGCCACTGCCAAATTTCTGGATTGGGCTGCGCTCCGAGTATCCTGCCAGATTTCTGGATTGGGCTGCACTCCGAGTATCCTGCCAGATTTCTGGATTGGGCTGTGCTTCGAGTATCCTGCCTTGGCAAACCGCACTGTTCAGACACTGATGCCCTTTGCAACCACGTACCTATGTGAGAGTGGATTCCCTGCCCTCACGAGCACGATAACTAAATACAGGCACAGACTGTGTGTGGAAAATGATTTTAAGACTGTGACTCTCTCCAATACAACCCAACATTGCAGAGTTATGTGCATCCTTTCAAGCACAGCCTTGTCATTAATCTGTGGTGAGTTACTCACAAGTTTTGATGAACAAATAAAGTTTTCTATGTGAGATGGCTAAATAAAGTACAACATTATTGATTATTATTATTTGTGCCCTGGTCCTATAACAGCTCTTTGTCACTTCCCACGAGCCGGGTTGCGACAAACTCATTCTTATGTTTAATAAATGTATATAGTGTGTGTGGCAGGCTTACAATGATTTGAGAGTTTGAAAAACATTTGAGACTGTGCTGACCCTGGTGCTAATAGGAGGATTCGCAGCTAGAGGTCAAATGTTTTGAAGGGGTACGAGACTATAAAACATTTAGGAACCACTGATGTAGAGGTTTCTTGCAGGTCTCTCCGTGTAACCAAATATTCTGTTTTTCTTCAGCAGGTGAAAGACCAGACTCTCACAGAGGAAAAGTCCTTCAGGGGAACCAGACCCACAGAAGACCAAACCAGCAAGACCACACCACTGCTCCCAGTGTGGAAAGTGTTTTAGACACTCGGGGAACCTGAAAACGCATGAGATGATACATACAGGAGAGAAGCCATATCAATGCTCCCAGTGTGGAAAGGGTTTTAGACTCTCAGGGCATCTAAAAGTGCATGAAAGAACACACACTGGAGAGAAGCCATATCTATGCTCCCAGTGTGGAAAGGGTTTTGGACACTCGGGTAATCTAAAACTGCATGAAAGAACACACACTGGGAAGAAGCCATATCTATGCTCCCAGTGTGGAAAAGAATTTTTCTCATCTGGGGACCTGAAAAAACATGAGAGAACGCACTTAGTAGAGAGGCCTTTCCAATGTGACCAATGTGGAAAGAGATTTATTCAGTCAGCGCATCTGAGAGATCACGAGAGAATACACCCAGGAGAACAACCATTCCACTGCTCCTTGTGTGGGAAAAGTTTTACCCATTCATGGAACCTGAAAATGCATGAGATGACACACACAGGAGGGAAGCCTTTCAGCTGCTCCCAGTGTGGAAAAAGTTTTAGCCAGTTAGGGACCTTGAAAACGCATGAAATGACACACACATGAGAAGGAGAGAAGCCTTTTCACTGCTCCCAGTGCGGAGAGGTTTACTTGGTTATGGAATCTGAAAACGCATGAGAGAACACACACAGGGGAGAAGCCCTTCCACTGCTCAGACTATGGAAATAGATTTACTCAGCTAGGCTACCTGAAATCACATGAGTGGACACACACTGTGGAAAAGTTTTACCTGGTTAGGGAACCTGAAAATGCATAAGATGACACACACAGGAGAGCTGCCTTTCCACTGCTCCCAGTGTGGAAAGAGTTTTAGAAATGCAGGGAACCTGAAAGTGCATGAAAGAGGACACTATGGAGAGAAGCCTTTCAATGCTCCCAGTGTGGAAATACATTTTCCCTCTCAGAGGACCCGAAGTCACATGAGAGAATACAGGTGCTGTGTTCTGACTTATATTTTTTACTTAAGGAATTGTGTTTTGTGTTTATGCCACATATCAATGTATACGAAAGCTTACTCAAAAACAGGGTTACTTTTGTTTTTCTTTAAGACATGATAATATCTCAAATCAAAATATATATTTTTAAATGTGTATTGATTATGAAGTTTAGATTTGAATATTGGTATTTAAAAATGTAAATTATTATATAGATGAATTAGAATGTACATTTCTAGATTCTAACCTTGAAACCTATTGGATATGATATGATTTGGATATTACTAAAGACATTTGATTGGATGCATGATTTGGATATTACTAAAGACATTTGATTGGATATGATATGATTTGGATATTACTAAAGACATTTGATTGGATATGATATGATTTGGATATTACTAAAGACATTTGATTGGATATGATATGATTTGGATATTACTAAAGACATTTGATTGGATGCATGATTTGGATATTGCAAAGTGTAAATGATTAGATCAGGATCAAAACTGGTGGAGAAACAAAAATAGCATCAATAGGTAAGTATACCGGTTCCATTTGAGTACCAGGATGTTGACAGAGGTTTTTTTTAGGGGGGGGGGGTGTGGGTCTTGGATGGTTGGTGGCCTGGCGTTTGGGACCTTGGGCCGGTGGCCCGAGAGGTTGCTGGTTTGGGTCCCTGATTCGACTGGGTGTGAGATCTGTCAATTTGCCCCTTGGCGTGGCGCTTGACCCTAGTTACTGTTGTGGATCGCTTTGGATGGGATTGGCTGCTAGATGACTGAATGCAATGTAAATATTGAGTGGCTTCACTGCAGGTAGATTTGTATGACTTTTTTTTTCAAATTCAATAAAATAAAATAAATGTAACGTGCATTTCTTACACTTCATATGTTTGTCATTCAGCAGATGCTTATCAAATCACATTTTACTGGTCACATACACATATTTAGCAGATGTTATTGTGGGTGTAGTAAAATGCTTGTGTTTCTAGCTCCAACAGTGCAGTAATATCTAACAATTTACATCAATACACATCTAAAAGAATGGGATATATAAATATTAGGACTAGCAATGTCAGAGTGGCTGGCATTGACTAAATACAGTATGTAAACATTATTAAAGTGGCCAATGATTCCATGTCTATGTATATAGGGCAGCAGCCTCTAAGGTGCAGGGTTGAGTATCTGGGTGGTAGCCGGCTAGTGATGGCTATTTAACAGTCTGATGGCCTTGAGATAGAAGCTGTTTTAGAAGTCTCTCGGTTCCAGCTTTGATGCATCTGTACTGACATCGACATTCTGGATGATAGCGGGGTGAACAGGCAGTGGCTCGGGTGGTTGATGATATTTTTGGCCTTCCTGTGACATCGGGTGCTGTAGGTGCCCTTGAGGGCAGGCAATGTTCCCCCTGTGATGCGTTGGGTAGACCATACCACCCTCTAGAGAGCTCTGTGGTTGCGGGCAGTGCAGTTGCCGTACCAGGCGGTGCTACAGACAGGATGCTCTCGATGGTGCATCTGTAAAAGTTTGAGGGTCTTAGGGGTCATGCCAAATTTCTTGAGCCTCCTGAGGTTGAAGAGGCGCTGCTGTGCCTTCACCACGCTGTGTTTTGTTGAGGGAGAGGTTATTTTCCTGGCACCACTCTGCCAGGGCCCTCACTTCCTCCCTGTAGGCTGTCTCGTTATTGTTGGGAATCAGGCCTATTACTGTTGTGTTGTCTGCAAACTTGATGATTTGAGTTAGAGGTGTGCATGGCCACGCAGTCATGGGTGAACAGGAGGGGGCTGAGCACACACCCTTGTGGGGCCCCTGTGTTGAGGATCAGCGGTGAAGGTGTTGTTTCCTACCTTCACCACCTGCGGGCAGCCTGTCAGGAAGTCCAGGACCTAGTTACACAGGGCGGGGTTCAGACCCAGGGCCTCGAGCTTAGTGATGAGCTCGGAGGGTACTATGGTGTTGAATGTCAAGCTGTAGTCAATGAAACAGTGTTCTGACGTAGGTATTCCTTTTGTCCGGACGGGATAAGGCAGTGTGATGGCGATTGCATCGTCTGTGGATCTATTGGGGCGGAATCCAGATCGACCTACAGTACTGAGTGCAGACATTTTTGTACTGGTCCCCCGTGGGAATCAAACTCACAACCCGGGTGTTGCAAGCACCACAATCTACCAACTGAGCCCCATGGAACCATTGATTCTAACCTTGAAACCTCTTTCATTTTGTCATTAAGTTAATTTGTGTACTAGTCCATCAAGTTAAAAGAGTATAAAAATGAAATGACATTGTTCTGATGACATTGATAAGATGTTGACATGAAAAACATGGACCACCACATGAATTTTCACATTAGCATTATTCCACCATGTCAGAGAACTCGGGTGCTGATTGTAAAAAGGATTTGATTAATGCAACATATTTGTATCTGGAAAAAATACATTCAATATTTTATGTATTCACCTGGAATTGGAAAAAAACATTCCAGGTGAAAAAGCAATTCAGGTGAAGCTGGTTGAGAGAATGCAAAGAGTGTGCAAAGCTGTCATCAAGGAAAAAGGTGGCTACTTGGAAAAATCTCAAATATATTTTGATTTGATGAGCACTTTTTTTTGGTTACTACATGATTCCATATGTGTTATTTCATAGTTTTGATGTCTTCACAATTATTCCACAATGTACAAAATAGTACAAAATAAAGAAAAACCCTTGAATGAGTAGGTGTGTCCAAACTTTTGACTGTACATATTACCTCAATCACCTCTACGTGGTACCTCAGCACATTGACCCGGTACCAGTACTCCTTGTCTATAGCCTCGTTACTACCTGGTACCTCAGCACATTGACCCGGTACCAGTACTCCTTGTCTATAGCCTCGTTACTACCTGGTACCTCAGCACATTGACCCGGTACCGTACTCCTTGTCTATAGCCTCGTTACTACCTGGTACCTCAGAACATTGACCCGGTACCGGTACTCCTTGTCTATAGCCTAGTTACTACCTGGTACCTCAGCACATTGACCCGGTACCAGTACTCCTTGTCTATAGCCTCGTTACTACCTGGTACCTCAGCACATTGACCCGGTACCCGGTACCCGGTACTCCTTGTATATAGCCTCGTTACTACCTGGTACCAGTACTCCTTGTCTATAGCCTCGTTACTACCTGGTACCTCAGCACACCCGGCACCAGTACTCCTTGTCTATAGCCTCGACCCTGGTACCAGTACTCCTTGTCTATAGCCTCGTTACTACCTGGTACCTCAGCACATTGACCCGGTACCAGTACTCCTTGTCTATAGCCTCGTTACTACCTGGTACCAGTACTCCTTGTCTATAGCCTCGTTACTACCTGGTACCTCAGCACATTGACCCGGTACCAGTACTCCTTGTCTATAGCCTCGTTACTACCTGGTACCAGTACTCCTTGTCTATAGCCTCGTTACTACCTGGTACCAGTACCCCTTGTCTATAGCCTCGTTACTACCTGGTACCTCAGCACATTGTACCGGAACCCGAAAGAACATGAGGATACACACGGGAGAGAAGCCTTGCAACTGCTCTCATTCCAGTGTGGAATGAGATTTACCGGATTAAAAACCCTGAAACTTCATCAAAGAACACAC
This sequence comes from Oncorhynchus gorbuscha, assembly GCF_021184085.1. NCBI lineage: Eukaryota > Metazoa > Chordata > Actinopteri > Salmoniformes > Salmonidae > Oncorhynchus > Oncorhynchus gorbuscha. The sequence continues at coordinate 78,635 of NW_025745709.1, read as the reverse complement.
AGGAGAGAAGCCTTACCACTGAGAGTGTGTTTTTGTTCATCCCCCATTGTACAGAATGTAATCAAAAATACAGTTTGTTATTTTTATATTTTAAAACAAATTGAATATGTTGGTTTAAAGCTACAATGTAACTTTATGGGCGACCAAATTCACATATTCAGAAATATGAGTTATGGATCTTACATTCTCGTCAAAGGCAAGTCGAAAAAGCGGTATATCTGTTCTGTTTGCGCTATTTCTTTGCTTCCTGTTCTGAAGTTTTTAGTTTTTGTTTCTTTTACTTTCGGGTTTTGTACACCAGTTTCAAACATCTGAAAATATAATATTTTTGGTTATGGAAAATATATGTAACAGCGGTTTTGATGGTACAATGATTCTCTAAACCAGGGGTACTCCACTACTATTTCAGAAGGTCCAGTGGCACTAATCTCCTCGGTGGCCAAAAGGTCCGGATGGATATCGTCCTTTATCGGGCGCTGTGGTACAGCGAAGTAACAAACATATTTGTCTACGACTTAGCAAACGTGTTGTTCAATAAAATGTACATTAAATACATTAAATGAGACGAAGAACCATGAATGAATTGCACACTTCTTTCTATTGCTAATAAGCGAGTACCTTGGTTCACTTCTTTCTAACATTACTGAAGAACGAAAGTGGTTGCATACGCAAAAAAAAGTGCACTGTGAACTATTAGACATGGGCCGTTGAATTAAGCTTGAAGCCATCAGCTTCTGTGTGAAATCTACGTGGTTGGGAACATCTTTGTCTCCCTGCGTTTGCACGAGAAGATTGGGGAAGTGGCCAATTGCTAATACGCGAGTACCTTGGTTCTAACCCTAGATATTGCTAATAAGCCAGTACCTTGCTTCTAACCCTAGATATTGCTAATAAGCCTGTACCTTGGTTCTAACCCTAGGTATTGCTAATAAGCCTGTACCTTGGTTCTAACCCTAGGTATTGCTAATAAGTACCTTGGTTCTAACCCTAGGTACTGCTAATAGTCCAGTACCTTGGTTCTAACCCTAGGTACTGCTAATAGTCCTGTACCTAATTCTAACCCTATATGCCATTTAGTCCTGACGCTTTTCTAACCCTAGGTACTGCTAATAGTCCAGTACTTGGTTCTAACAGTCATGTGTGGTACTGCTATACATTCTACGTAACCCTGGTACTGCTAATAGTCCTGTACCTTGGTCCTAACCCTAGGTACTCTTTAATAATGTTGAAACTTGCTTTACACCTCCCTGTATTTTATACCATCTATTGCATCTTGCCCATGCCGCTCTGTCTCATCCATATATTTATGGGCGGCAGGTAGCCTAGTGGTTAGAGCGTTGGACTAGTAACCCAGGTGTAACCCTAGGTACTGCTAGTAACCTGTACCTGGTTCTAACCCTAGGTACTGCTAACCCAGGTGTCTGGGTGGCAGGTAGCTTGCTTTAACCCTTGGACTAGTAACCCAGGTGTAAGTGGGCGACAGGTAGCCTAGTGGTTAGAGCGTTGGTACTGTAACCCAGGTGTCAGTGGGCCTGGTAGCCTTGGGTTCTAGTAACCCAGGTGTAAGTGGGCGGCAGGTAGCCTGTGGTTAGAGCGTTGGACTAGTAACCCAGGTGTAAGTGGGCGGCAGGTAGCCTAGTGGTTAGAGCGTTGGACTAGTAACCAAAAGGTTGCAAGATCGAATAATCGAGCTGACAAGGTTAAAGGCAGTGAACCTTAACTTGCCAAGTTAAATAAAGGTTAAGTTTATATATTCTTATTCCTTTAATAGATTTGGGTGTATTGGGTAGTTGTTGTGGAATTGTTAGATATTACTTGTTAGATGTTGCTGCACTGTCGGGAACTAGAAGCACAAGCATTTTCGCTAAATCTGCTAAACATGTGAATGTGACAATAAAATTAGATTAGAATTTCTAGCCACTACAGTACTAGTCATAAAAACTGTTGACATTAAAAACAGTCACTACCTCATGAATGTTCCATCAGTATTGTAATGACCTGACTAAATCATAAATGAACAATTGTCCAGACAGAGGCTTGAGTTTGCGAGTTGACGGTTTATTAAACCAACTTTACACAGGCTACTGTTTGGGCCGTAGCACACGCCAAATAGATGACAGATAACCCACAAGCCAATTGTGACCTTCTCTTGTGAAGCCCAGACGTAAGAGAGAGAGAACAAAGGCTGAACCTGGTCTTAACTTCCAATGCTCCACCCCCCTGCCCAACCCCCCTCCACGCCACTCCGCCAACCACCAGGATGCCCAGCATCAGAACATTCCAGGCATTCCCGTGATTGGCAGATAGCAGGTTGATTGACATGTCGGACCCGTGAACACCGGGTACTGGTCAGTACAACACAACCACCTCCTAGCCTAACACATAACACACAGCTGTCTGTGCGGGTCGCTACAGTATTATTAAAACAGTCACCACCTCATGAATGTTCCATCAGTATTATTAAAACAGTCACCACCTCATGAATGTTCCATCAGTATCATTAAAAAACAGTCACTACCTCATGAATGTTCCATCAGTATTATTAAAACAGTCACCACCTCATGAATGTTCCATCAGTATTATTAAAACAGTCACTACCTCATGAATGTTCCATCAGTATTATTAAAACAGTCACCACCTCATGAATGTTCCATCAGTATTATTAAAACAGTCACTACCTCATGAATGTTCCATCAGTATTATTAAAACAGTCACTACCTCATGAATGTTCCATCAGTATCATTAAAACAGTCACCACCTCATGAATGTTCCATCAGTATTATTAAAACACCACCTCATGAATGTTCCACTACATTAAAACAGTCATGAATGTTCCATCAGTATTATTAAAACAGTCACCACCTCATGAATTTCCAAAACAGTCACTACCTCATGAATGTTCCATCAGTATTATTAAAACAGTCACCACCTCATGAATGTTCCATCAGTATTATTAAAACACTCACTACCTCATGAATGTTCCATCAGTATTATTAAAACAGTCACTACCTCATGAATGTTCCATCAGTATTATTAAAACACTCACTACCTCATGAATGTTCCATCAGTATTATTAAAACAGTCACTACCTCATGAATGTTCCATCAGTATTATTAAAACAGTCACTACCTCATGAATGTTCCATCAGTATTATTAAAACAGTCACTACCTCACGAATGTTCCATCAGTATTATTCCACCATGTCAGAGAATACAGGAGCTGATTGTAAAAAGGATCATGTAACATGTTTATCTGAGTAAAAATTAATAATACGCTGTGTAGTAGATGTTCTGACTTCTCACTCATATTTTTTTTTGAACTAATCAATCAACACATGGTTTCCTTCGTAATTCTTTACGTAATATTATTCTTTAATGAATTAAATGAAGAAAAAATAAAAATGTTCCTCTACTGCTTTACCAACTCCAATCAACAGATGGCGATATGCGTATTTCATGCGCTGTTGCTAGTGTGACGTATATTCTAGTGGACGAGACGCTTCTTCAACGAGAACAACACGGCTAGTGATTCAACCAGCTAACTGTTAGGTATCTTGCTAGCCAACATACAACCGGAACATTTACGTTTTTTTAGACCGTTTCGGGGAGTTAAAAATGCATGTATGTCGTATCCACTAGTTACCCTTAATTTTCATGTCTACATTTTTATTAGTCAACTAGCTGTCTGGTTAAGTTAGCAGTAGCCTAGTCGCTAATGATATTTAGCTAACGTTACCTCGCTAACAACCCTGACCATGAGCTCACTAACATACTCCCCCCCTGCTGAAGAAGAAGATGTCTGCCGGACAGAGAAAGAGAAGGAAGATGAGGCTGTAGAGGTTGAGGCTGTTACAGTGAAAGAAGAAGACGTTTTTGTGAAAGAGGAGGAGGATGTTACTGTGAAAGAAGAGGAGGAAGATAAAAATGACGATGCTGTGTTGGGCGTGAAAGAGGAAGAGGAGGAGATGACTATCACAGTGAAAGAAGAGGAAGACGTTTTTGAGGTGAAGGAGGGGGAGATTACTGTCACATTGGAGGAGGAAGAGGAGGAGGTTGGAGGTCTGATTAATACCCGTGAGTACCATCTATCACTTGAAACATTGTTTAAACTATTAACTTGGGTCTGTCTGGAAGTTTGCTCTAGCAAGCTTGCAACATTGTATAAAAGATTCTGAGATTCTGATTCTGAGCCCCTCAGAGTTTCCAGCGCCAAAGTTCCACAGCTGTAAAGCTATTTGCATAAGGGATAAGAAGCAGTGCTTGACTTGGGCAGGAGCTTATCGGACCCGAGTACCGGCACCTACAATGTTCTACTGCTTGATCTCCTGTTCCTCTCATAGAATATTAGCTGTAAAGTATTGTAGAGCTCCTGCACCTACATATAAACAGTACCAGCACCGAAAATGAGTACCAGGAAACTATTTCAGCCCAAGTCAAACACTGATAAGAAGTAATCAGGTCTATTTTATGACGTTTCCGCTAGATCAGAGCATTACATTTTCCCCTTTTCACGCTGAGTGGTTATCGAAAGGGAAAGAGCCTGAAAGATTTTCTCAAATATATTGAGGAACTATTGTAATTCTCAATGTATGTAAAAACAGACTTTGTTTGAGGTGAAGAAAACATTACTTTGAGAATCTCCACAGGTCATTCGTGGTGGTGAGTGGAAACAATCAGAAATATTATCAGATCCCCAAATTTATATGTCTACATTTCCTTGCAAGCCAGGTAGTAGAGGTCGACTGATTACTCGGCATGGCCGATTTCAAGTTTTCATAACATCGGTAATCAGCCTTTTTGGATGCCGATTATGGCCGATTACATTGCAACCCACGAGGAAACTGCGTGGCAGGCTTGAACACCTGTTACGTGAGTGCAGCGTCAAAAGGACCTTATGGCTGCAAGGAGCCAAGGTATGTTGCTAGCTAGCATTGAACCTATTTAAAAAACAATCAATCTTCACATAATCACTAGTTTAACTACACATGTTTGATGATATTTACTAGGTTAACTAGCTTGTCCTGCGTTGCATATAATCAATGCAGGGCCTGTTAATTTGTCATCGAATCACAGCCTACTTCAACGCCAAACGGGTGACGATTTCACAAAGCACAATCGTCTCACAAATGTACCTAATTACAAACATCAATGCCTTTCTTAAAATGTATACACAGAAGTATAGATTTTTTAAAACCTGCATTGTTAGTTAAAATAAATTAATGTTAGCAGGCAATATTAACCAGGGAAATTGTGTCACTTCTCTAGCGTTCAGTGCAAGCAGAGTCCGGGTATATGCAACAGTTTGGGCCGCATGGCTCGTTGCGAACTGTGTGAAGACCGTAATTAATTTTCCACAATCTAATATAATTATTGCATAATATTGAAGATTGTGCAATGTAACAGCAATATTTAGACGTAGGGTTGCCACCCTTTCGATAAAATACGGAACAGTTCCATATTTCACTGAATGAATAAACGTTTAGTTTTCGAAATGATAGTTTCCTTATTTGACCATATTAATGACCAAAGGCTCGTATTTCTACGTTGTTGTTTTTTATAATTAAGTCTATGATTTGATACAGCAGTCTAACTGAGCAGTGGTAGGCAGCAGCAGGCTCGTAAGCATGAATACAAACAGCATTTTACTGCATTTGCCAGCAGCTCTTAGCAATGCTTGAACCACAGCGCTGTTTATGACTTCAAGCCTATCAACTCCCGAGATTAGGCTGTCAATACTAAAGTGCCTATAAGAACATCCAATAGTCAAAGGTCTATGAAATACAAATGGTATAGAGAGAAATAGTCGACGTGTCGTAATTCCTATAATAACTACAACTTAAAACTTCTTAACTGGCAATATTGAAGAACTGGGAATATTGAACCACCAGCTTTCATATGTTCTCATGTTCTGAGCAAGGAACTTAAACGTTAGCTTTTTTTACATGGCACATATTGCACTTTTATTTTATTCTCCAACACTGTGTTTTTGCATTATTTAAACCAAATTGAACATGTTTCATTATTTATTTGAGACTAAATAGATTTTATTTATGTATTATATTAAGTTAAAATAAGTGTTCAATCAGCATTGTTGTAATTGGCATTATTAT
>NW_025745709.1:42500-72026 GCF_021184085.1 Oncorhynchus gorbuscha | reverse complement strand
AGAACCAGCGGTGTTGTTTGACTTAGCAAACGAGGATCGGATGTCGTCGATCTTCTTTTCAAAATGGTTGACGAAGTCATCTGCAGAGAGGGAGGAGGGGGAGGATTCAGGAGGGAGGAGAATGTGGCAAAGAGCTTCCTAGGGTTAGAGGCAGATGCTTGGAATTTAGAGTGGTAGAAAGTGGCTTTAGCAGCAGAGACAGAGGAGGAAAATGTAGAGAGGAGGGAGTGAAAGGATGCCAGGTCCGCAGGGAGGCGAGTTTTCCTCCATTTCCGCTCGGCCTTCCGGAGCCCTGTTCTGTGAGCTCGCATTGAGTCGTCAAGCCACGGAGCGGGAGGGGAGGACCGAGCCGGCCTGGAAGATAGGGGACATAGAGAGTCAAAGGATGCAGAAAGGGAGGAGAGGAGGGTTGAGGAGGCAGAATCAGGAGATAGGTTGGAGAAGGTTTGAGCAGAGGGAAGAGATGATAGGATGGAAGAGGAGAGAGTAGCGGGGGAGAGAGAGCGAAGGTTGGGACGGCGCGATACCATCCGAGTAGGGGCAGTGTGGGAAGTGTTGGATGAGAGCGAGAGGGAAAAGGATACAAGGTAGTGGTCGGAGACTTGGAGGGGAGTTGCAATGAGGTTAGTGGAAGAACAGCATCTAGTTACACCATGTAGTAGCAGTATAGACCTAGTCTGTTCATTATATACATATATACATATATACATATACATTATGTATTGTTACACCATGTAGGAGCAGTATAAACATCTCTGCTTATTGTGATATTATCTGTTTGTTTGACTCATTTTCTAAATTATTATAATGGTTTAATTGAACCTTTCTTTAACTAGGCAAGTCAGTTAAGAACAAATTATTGTTTTACAATGACGGTCTACCCCGGCCAAAGAATCATGTTAAATGAAAACGTGCAAACACACGCATGTGTTAATCGGTGCTGGTCTAGAGTGAGTGCCTTAGCTCGCTGTACCACTCGGGAGCCGTCAATTAAGACCGGCACCGATTAACACATGCTTCTGTTTGTACGTTTTCATTTAACATTATTCTTTCACGAAATAAATTAAAATAAATCAAATACATATTCATTTCCTAAACTGCGTTACCCACTCTAGTCAGCAGATGGCTAATGGCGTCTTTCAGGCAATGCTGCCTGTGTGACGTATAATCTAATGGACGGGAAGTTTGTTCAACCACAACTGCGACCTCGGTAGCTTTGCTAGGCGACGTAAGCAGGAACATTTGAGCTCTTTATATGCTTTCGGTGTTTATTCGCCACTCTGTTTTAAACACACGTCTGTCGTATCTACTAGTTACCCCTTTTAATATCATATGTACGTCAGCTAGCTGTCTGGTTAAGGTAGCAGTAGCACTAGGCTAATCGCTAATGCTAACTAGCTAACATCCCCAACAATGAGTTCAAAAAGCTACCACCCCTCTGCTGAAGAGGCCTGCTGGACGGAGAGAAACGCTCTCGTGAAAGAGGAAAGGGAAGAGGAGGCTGTCACTGTTAAACAAGAAGTAAAGGATGAGGCTGTTACAGTGAAAGACGTTTCAGTGAAAGAGGAGGGGGAAGATAAACAAGAGGGTGCAGTTTTTACAGTGAAAGAGGAGACGACTGTCACGGTGAAAGACGAGGAAGACGTTTTTGGAGTGAAGGAGGATGCGGAGATTACTGTCACATTGGAGGAGGAAGAAGAGCAGAATGGAGATCTGATTAACACCAGTGAGTAGTGTCTTTAAAAAATGGGGCACTTTTCTGCAATTGTTGAATCGATGTCCCTGAATATGTATTTCTGTTGAACTGATGTGATTTTAAAGGGTCATTCTCCCGAAGTTATGGGCGATTCCAGCGTTATAGACAGTACATTTGCACGGAAAATCACAACTTTAACGTCTCACAGAATTGTAATACAAAATATAAATTAAACGTTTGATGTGTTTGTCTGTAGTACCCCTGGGTGTATACCCAGGAAATCTGAATTCTAAATATTGGCATGTTGGAGAAAAAAACAAACAAATAGAAGCTTTATGGATGTTACATGTTACACGCTTTTTTTGCGAGATTGCTAACGAACTTTAACAAAAATGACTGGAAGTCTATGGGTATATGCTAGCAGATACCTGTCGACTTCCAGCCATTGTGCTTAACGCTAGTTAGCAATTGGCTTTCAAAACTACCTCTAACTTCCTCCATACAGGACACAGAGACATACAAATGGTATCCACAAGTTTCTCTGACTCTGGGGAAGTAGCTGAAGAGCCCCAGTGGCAAAATCACAAATTAGCCCTTTTAACGTTCTCTCGCTCTCCGCTCTCGCTCTGAAATAAATGTCTCATACATGTCAGTACTATTTGTTTTAGAAAGATGTTGGGTGTTTATCAACTATCTGTGAAATAGTCCTGTAGTATTTATTTTTCTATAATTGAGATTATTGCATAAAAGCAGGTTAAACTATTTAAACGTATGGTTGTGGAAGGCATATATTTATCCTAGGTATAATTTCACAAGCCCTGAATTCATTAGATTATTGCTGACTGTTTGACATGCAGTGGATTTGACCTTTTAATTGTACAACAAAACTTATTTAGAGAGAACATGAACGATTACGAGACACTCACCGGCTAATTTATTAGGTACACCCATCTAGTACCAGGTCAGACCCTCCTTTGCCTCAAACCCTAGACACTGTCAGGCGTGAAAAGCCCAGGAGGCCATTTCTGAGACACTGGATCAGGCCCGCCTGGCATTGACGAAGACGCTCAGTCTCTTAGGTCACTTGTTTTGCCCATCTACTTAAAAATATTCCAAATGTGTTATGATAGATTTGAATCAAGAAATATTTAAGATCGGAATGTCTGTCCGTCTGTAACGTCCATAACGGTTGTTTTCCTCTCTGATGTAACAATGAAAATCACAATCTTAAATGTTTTTGCTTTGTGTTCAGCCAAGCCTTGCCTTCGATATGCCTATCCATGTTATAACTAACACCGGGGGACAGCTGTGAGTGGAGAAACAAGCTCCAAGAGCTCTTTCAAAAAGCCATGAAATATGATCGACTGAAAAACCTTTGAGACTTGCCCTCCTACTCTGTAAGGGCCAAAATGCATGCAATTTCCTACTTAATTATGAATGTGGCCATTACAGAAATCATATTTAGATTAGGATTATGGTCATTAATATTAACAGAACATGCAACTCCTGTATTGAAGCAGCCAACAAAAAACATCCTTTTAAAACATTTGCCAAAATGCAATTCCCAGGAAAACACCATTGTTAAACATCTCTGTCAGGAACTTAGAAAGAGATCTAAAGATGCCTGGGCTGCTAATATGACGAGGACTGTGTTAATCGAGGACTGTGTTAATCGAGGACTGTGTTAATCGAGGACTGTGTTTAATTAATGATTTGGACATCGAAAGACAGAACAGGAGCCAAATGCTGACCAATGAGAACCTATGAAATAGGCCTAATTGACTCCACCTTTCTATTGTCTGATTGTTGGCTACTGACTCATTTTTTCATAATGAGCACCAGAAAAACACCTATGGAACTTGGCCTCAGGTTTATTGAAGGATCTGATTTGGATTAAACCTAATAGGAAGACAGTTTTTATCATGTGAAGGTTTCATTCAGGGTCGTATTCATTCGTGAACACTGTTTCGTTTTAGTTATGAGTGAATACGACCCTGATCTCACTGTTAAATTAAACACACGGTTTGTCTTTGGTAGGAGAGACACCAGACTCAGAAGATCCAGAGCAAGAGACGTCTGAACCAGCAAGACGACACCACTGTTCCCACTGTGGAAAGACTTTTACCCAGTTACGGACACTGAAGGTGCATGAAAGAATACACACTGGAGAGAAGCCCTACCAATGTTCCCAGTGTGGAAAGAGTTTTACCCAGTTAGGGAGCCTGAAAATACATAATAGAATTCACACCGGAGAGAAGCCTTACCAATGCTCCCAGTGTGGAAAGAGATGTTCACAGTTAAGTTGCTTGAAATCACATGAGAGAATGCACACAGGAGATAAGCCTCACAAATGCCCTCAATGTGGTAATACTTTTAAGCGGTTAAGTAACCTGAAAGAACATCAAAGAGTACACACAGGGGAAAAGCCTTACTACTGTTTATATTGCGAAAAGCGTTTCAGCTGGGTAAGGCAACTGAAAGAGCATGAGAGAACACACACCGGAGAGAAGCCCTACCAATGTTCCCAGTGTGGAAAGAGTTTTACCCAGTTCGGGAGCCTGAAAATACATGAGAGAATCCACACAGGCGAAAAGCCTTTCCAATGTTCCCAGTGTGGAAAGAGTTTTAACCGGTTAGGTAACCTGAAATCACACGAGAGGACACACAAAGAAGAAGAGCCACATCACTGCTCCCAGTGTGGAAAGAATTTTACCTCATTACGCTTTCTGAAGAATCATGAGCAAAGACACACCGGGGAAATGCCTTTCCGCTGCTCCCAGTGTGGAATTAAATTTACCTGGTTACGCCAACTGAAATCACATGAAAGAATCCACACATTAAATGTTACGAATGCTCCCAGTGTAGAAAGATATTTACCCAGTTCAGGCACCTGAAAGACTAAGGTTACACACACAGGGGAGAAGCTTTACTCATGCTCCCAATGTGGAGAGTGATTTTTCACATACTTACAATTCATGAGGTAACACGCACATTGAGGTAACACACTTCTCATCCTCAATTCACGAGGTAACACACTTCTCATCCTCAATTCACGAGGTAACACACTTCTCATCCTCAATTCACGAGGTAACACACTTCTCATCTTATACTGAAAAGTGGTGCTTTGTGGTTTTGTTTATGCTCTTTTTTCCATATGAAATCAAATTGGAGAAAACCTACTCAAAAATTTAATTTGTATGTTTTATGTTTTTAAATCACAAGATATGAATTGAATATGGAGTGTGTCAGTTTTTATGTAGATTCTATGTACACTCTCTCTGTGTACACTACACTCTCTCTGTGTACACTACACTCTCTCTGTGTACACTACACTCTCTTTGTGTACACTACACTTTCTCTGTGTACACTACACTCTCTCTGTGATTAAATAGTCTTCTTTTTTTACTCTGGCTCTGTGTGCTTTTCTGTGTGTGTTGGGGATGTGGAACGCCGTTGGGGTCTTTGCGTGTCAAAAAAACACTTACGTGTCAAATAAGCTTGTTGAACAATCAGGACCTGAATATGACGGCACGTCACATAATAATTTAACGCATTTATACATTTTTCCCCGTAGTTATTACACATTGATTACATGATCACTCGTATTTCATATGATATGATGCTGGTAAAGTTCTCTCGCGTACCAACAGTGCAGGTCATTAAAAAAAGCTAGCTCGCTCATGGATGCTAACAATGTTCTCCCCCCCCAAAAAAACATAGCAAAACGACATAATCTGTTTCAGTAGCTATAGTTAACAAGCTAACTATATAGCAGCGAGGTGTCATCATCTAAAAACAACCCTAATTTATAAGATAGTTTTTATTTGATTAATGGTGTTCAGACCCATCTATGTGAAGCGAGCCACAGTAAGGATTAGCTAAATAGTGGACTTTGCGGTTAGCCTTCAAAATAAAAGTATGTAATTGACAGTGATGCAAATGAATACAAATAGTGGAATTGTGCCGTAATTGAATAGATCATGCTAAACGAAGTTAGAATGTTATATGAAGTCAACAAAATACTATTTGTTAATTTGACAAAAATCTGTTTTAATCACACTGGATGTATTAGACTTTATAATTGCATTGGGGACATACTTATTTCACTGTACAGCCTTACCTATGGATGTGGATCAATGACATGGGGCATCAGTCTACTCAGTGACACCCAGAGAACATTCGTGTCGTAGCTCTTATTGCGGGACTCAAACCACTGTGAATTGAGCCACATTTATTGTCAACCTATAAATATTGAAACATTTTCCATAGGAAAAACTATGCAACGTGGATGTTGGAGTCTGAGAAAAAAAGTATTTGGATACTGAGTCGACTGATACCCCATTTCATTAGTCCGCAATCCAACCTTGTTTGACATTATCTAGTCTAAATATGGCACGATTCCACTAATTGTAACCTTCTGCGTCACTTTCAACGAAGGACTTTCATCTTGAAGGCAAACCGCAAATTCCACTGTTGTGGCTAACTTCATAACACGTAACCCCGTGAGTTTTTTTCATGAACTGAAGTTCAATTACAATAGCCTTGCAGAAGCACCCCCAGATAATCACTCATCATCCTCAAAATTTCACAGTGGTTGCGAGACACTGGCTTGTAGGCCTCTCCAGGTCTCACACCCACTGTGAAATTTGGTGGAGGATCTGGGGGTGCTTCTGCAAGGCTGGAATCGAGCAGATTTATCTTTGTGAAGGACGCATGAATCAAGCCACGTACAAGGTTGTCCTGGAAGAAAACTTGCTTCCTTCTGCTCTGACAATGTTCCCCAACTCTGAGGGGTTGTTTTTCCAGCAGGACAATGCTCCATGCCACACAGCCAGGTCAATCAAGGTGTGGATGGAGGACCACCAGATCAAGACCCTGTCATAGCCAGCCCAATCTCCTGACCTGAACCCCACTGAAAACCACCAGATCAAGACCCTGTCATAGCCAGCCCAATCTCCTGACCTGAACCCCATTGAAACCCACCAGATCAAGACCCTGTCATAGCCAGCCCAATCTCCTGACCTGAACCCCATTGAAAACCACCAGATCAAGACCCTGTCATAGCCAGCCCAATCTCCTGACCTGAACCCCACTGAAAACCACCAGATCAAGACCCTGTCATAGCCAGCCCAATCTCCTGACCTGAACCCCACTGAAAACCACCAGATCAAGACCCTGTCATAGCCAGCCCAATCTCCTGACCTGAACCCCACTGAAAACCACCAGATCAAGACCCTGTCATAGCCAGCCCAATCTCCTGACCTGAACCCCATTGAAAACCACCAGATCAAGACCCTGTCATAGCCAGCCCAATCTCCTGACCTGAACCCCACTGAAAACCACCAGATCAAGACCCTGTCATAGCCAGCCCAATCTCCAGACCTGAACCCCACTGAAAACCACCAGATCAAGACCCTGTCATAGCCAGACCAATCTCCAGACCTGAACCCCATTGAAAACCACCAGATCAAGACCCTGTCATAGCCAGCCCAATTTCCTGACCTGAACCCCATTGAAAACCTCTGGAATGTGATCAAGAGGAAGATGGTCACACGCCATCAAACAAAGCCGAGTTGCTTGAATGTTTACACCTGGAGAGGCATAAAGTCACCCAACATCAATGTGAAAGACTGGTGGAGAGCATTATTATTTTTATTACACCTTTATTTAACCAGGTAGGCAAGTTGAGAACAAGTTCTCATTTACAATTGCGACCTGGATGCCAAGACGCATGTAAGCTGTGATTGAAAATCAGGGTTATTCCACCAAATATTGGAGAAAAAATATATATTGATTTCCGAACTCTTCCTAAGTGAAAACATTAGTATTGTGTTGTTTTAAAAATGAATATGAACTTATTTTCTTTGCGTTATTATATAGTCTGACAACACTGCATCTTTATTTTTGTTATTTTGACTAGTTATCATTTTCTGCAAATAAATGCTCTGAATTAGAATATTTTTATTTGTAATTTGGGAGAAATGTTGTCAGTAGTTTATAGAATAAAACTAAAAAATCATTTTACCCAAACACGAACCTATAAATAGTAAAACCAGAGAAACTGAACATTTTGCAGTGGCTGTATGTATTGTTACACCATGCAGGAGCAGTATAGCCCTAGTCTGTTCATTATATACATCTACATGATGTATTGTTACACCATGTAGGAGCAGTATAGACCTAGTCTGTTCATTATATACATGATGTATTGTTACACCATGTAGGAGCAGTATAGACCTAGTCTGTTCATTATATACATCTACATGATGTATTGTTACACCATGTAGGAGCAGTATAGACCTAGTCTGTTCATTATATACATCTACATGATGTATTGTTACACCATGTAGGAGCAGTATAGACCTCGTCTGTTCATTATATACATCTACATGATGTATTGTTACACCATGTAGGACCAGTATAGACCTAGTCTGGTCCTTCTGTAGCTCAGTTGGTAGAGCATGGCGCTTTTAACGCCAGGGTAGTGGGTTCGATTCCCGGGACCACCCATATGTAGAATGTATGCACACATGACTGTAAGTCGCTTTGGATAAAAGCGTCTGCTAAATGGCATATATTAGTCTGTTCATTATATACAGCTACATGATGTATTGTTACACCATGCAGGATCAGTAGGCTGTTTACAAAGGCAGAGACCATTTCAGATATTTTGGGGGGACCTAACAAATCAGCTCTGAAAAATATCATTCTTAAAATATTACATGTGATTGATCAAAAGACCAACATGAAAAATTAAATGAAATATTTCCTTAAACTGCATTACCCGTCTCACTCCAGTCAGCAGATGGCGATATGCGTTTTACAGGCGATGCTGCCGGAGTGTGACGTGGCATTAAACGTAGTGGACGGGACGCTTCTTCAACAGCTAATCAGCCATCTCCGTATCTTACTAGCCAACATATTGGAGCTCTTTAGACGTTTTCGGTGTATATTAGTCATTGTGTTTTAAACACACGTCTGTCGTATCTACTAGTCAACCAATTCCCCCACCCCGTATTTACATTGTTAGTTAGCTAACTTAGCACAAGGCCAGTCGCTAATGCTAACTAGCTAGCTAAAATCCCTGACCATGAGCTCACCAAGGTACTCCCCGCCTGCTAAAGAAGAGGACGTCTGCTGGACCGAGAAACAGGGTCTGTGGCTTAATATTGTCGTGAAAGAAGAGGAGGAAGAGAAGGATGTCACAGTGAAAGGCGATGAAGAAGCTTCCAGAGTGAAAGAGGACGAGACTGGAGATCTGATTAACACCAGTGAGTACTATCTTAAAAACTGGAGCAAAACCTTGTCAAACAACAACAAAATGGCCGCCATGACACTTAAAAAAACAACATTTGAGTCATTTAGCAGAGACTCTTATCCAGAACCACTGACAGGGGCAATTATTGTTAAGTGACTTGCTCACGGGCACATCGACAGATGTTTCACCTAGTTGGCTCAGGGAATCGAACCAGCGACGTTTCAGTTACTGGCCCAAAGCTTGTTTTGGTAAACAGCTACGGGATGGGGGCTGGAGACGCCGGTATGTAACCATTCTCAAATTCTTTATTTTTTTTCACCACCTTTATTTAACCAGGTAGGCTAGTTGAGAACACCTTTATTTAACCAGGTAGGCTAGTTGAGAACACCTTTATTTAACCAGGTAGGCTAGTTGAGAACACCTTTATTTAACCAGGTAGGCTAGTTGAGAACACCTTTATTTAACCAGGTAGGCCAGTTGAGAACACCTTTATTTAACCAGGTAGGCTAGTTGAGAACACCTTTATTTAACCAGGTAGGCTAGTTGAGAACACCTTTATTTAACCAGGTAGGCTAGTTGAGAACACCTTTATTTAACCAGGTAGGCTAGTTGAGAACACCTTTATTTAACCAGGTAGGCTAGTTGAGAACACCTTTATTTAACCAGGTAGGCTAGTTGAGAACACCTTTATTTAACCAGGTAGGCTAGTTGAGAACACCTTTATTTAACCAGGTAGGCTAGTTGAGAACACCCTTATTTAACCAGGTAGGCTAGTTGAGAACACCTTTATTTAACCAGGTAGGCTAGTTGAGAACACCTTTATTTAACCAGGTAGGCTAGTTGAGAACACCCTTATTTAACCAGGTAGGCTAGTTGAGAACACCTTTATTTAACCAGGTAGGCTAGTTGAGAACACCTTTATTTAACCAGGTAGGCTAGTTGAGAACACCTTTATTTAACCAGGTAGGCTAGTTGAGAACACCTTTATTTAACCAGGTAGGCTAGTTGAGAACACCTTTATTTAACCAGGTAGGCTAGTTGAGAACACCTTTATTTAATCAGGTAGGCTAGTTGAGAACACCTTTATTTAACCAGGTAGGCTAGTTGAGAACACCTTTATTTAACCAGGTAGGCTAGTTGAGAACACCTTTATTTAACCAGGTAGGCTAGTTGAGAACACCTTTATTTAACCAGGTAGGCTAGTTGAGAACAAGTTCTCCTTTACAACTGCGACCTGGCCAAGATAAAGCAAAGCAGTGCGACAGAAACAACACAGAGTTACACATGGAGTAAACAAGTGTACAGTCAATAACACAATAGAAAAAAAAAATTAAAGTGTAAATGTCATGAGGAGGTAAGGCAATAAATAGGCCATAGTAGCGAAGTGATTACAATTGAGCAGATTAACACTGGGAGTGATAGATGAGCAGATGAAGGTGTGTAAGTAGTGATACTGGTGTTCAGAAGAGCAGCAAAGTAAATAAAAACAATACGAGGATGAGGTAGGTAGATTGGGTTAGGGTTCTTCACCAGGGTTCCTCACCATCCATAAGATTAAAAAAAAAATGTTTTAACCAGGTTTTCCAACTATACAGAGTTTGTTTACAAAATTCATTCAACAAGATATCGGCCTAATCGAGGACTCCAATCAAGTTGTACAAACATCAAGGATGATCAATAGAAACCGGATGCACCGGAGCTCAATTGAGTTTCATAGATTTTTTTTAAATATAAAAAAAGCATAAAAATCTAAAACCATTTTCAATTTGTCATTATGGATTTTTAACCTTTATTTAACAAGGCAAGTCAGTTAAAAACAAATTCTTATTTACAATGACGGCCTAGAAACAGTGGTTTAACTGCCTTGTTCAGGGGCAGAACTGATTTTTTTCTACCTTGTCAGTTCGGGGATTCGATCTAGCAACCTTTCGGATACTGGCACAATGCTCTAAACACTAGGGTATCTGCCGCCCCAGATTGATGGAAAAACATTAATTTAATTCATTTTAGAATAAGTCTGTAACATAACAAAATGTGGAACAAGTCCAGGGCTAAAAACTTTCCGAATGCCCTGAATTATAAAGTTAATTTCTTAGAACATTAAGAAAAATGTCCATTAAAAAACAACAAAACATTCAAAGAATGTTCTTAAAATGTTATTTAAAAAAATACATTCCGTTCTCAGGGTCAACAAAACTTAATCTACCCTGTATCTTGTTAAGTGTGTTGGCCACGCCCACTAATTGGCCACGCCCACTAATTGGCCACACCTGATCTTAATGAGTGCGTGTTTCCTTGGAGATGGGGTCTGATTGGATAGACTAAAAAAAATGTTACAGCTTTGAATGAGTTTTAAAATAATCCAAATATAAAACGTTGTGTTCTAGCTCCGCCCTGATGGCTCAGTGGACTAATTCTACAGGTAGAGATCAGGAGATCATTGGTTC
This sequence comes from Oncorhynchus gorbuscha, assembly GCF_021184085.1. NCBI lineage: Eukaryota > Metazoa > Chordata > Actinopteri > Salmoniformes > Salmonidae > Oncorhynchus > Oncorhynchus gorbuscha. The sequence continues at coordinate 60,625 of NW_025745709.1, read as the reverse complement.
CAATCTCACTAGAAAATAGATGCGACAGCTGCTTGCTATTGGGTGCGTTTTCCAACTGTCTCCTGTCGATTTATTTTAAAACGTGTAATGACATCACACCTAAAATAAAATGCATTTTTTCGTAAAAAACACGGTGTCTAGTGAGAATGTAGAGGTTGAAGTGTTTCCAATACCCATTTATAGGAAACAATAGGCTGTAGGCTGTCGACAAATGTATTAATGAACTATTTGCCTGTCTGCCCTCCCAGCTATCGGTTTCATGTCTCAGGTAGCCTGTCTGCCCTCCCAGCTATCGGTTTAATGTCTCAGGTAGCCTGTCTGCCCTCCCAGCTATCGGTTTCATGTCTCAGGTAGCCGGTCTGCCCTCCCAGCTATCGGTTTCATGTCTCAGCCCAGCCTGTCTGCCCTCCCAGCTATCGGTTTCATGTCTCAGCCCAGCCTGTCTGCCCTCCCAGCTATCGGTTTCATGTCTCAGGTAGCCTGTCTGCCCTCCCAGCTATCGGTTTCATGTCTCAGGTAGCCTGTCTGCCCTCCCAGCTATCGGTTTCATGTCTCAGCCCAGCCTGTCTGCCCTCCCAGCTATCGGTTTCATGTCTCAGGTAGCCGGTCTGCCCTCCCAGCTATCGGTTTCATATCTCAGGTAGCCTGTCTGCCCTCCCACCTCTCTGTTAGCCTGCGAAAGCCAGCATGAATGCAATAAAACATTTTGGGGAAACATTAAGCAAGAAAGGCATTTAGCTATATTAGTGCACGTGACAATAAAAATGTGGAACTTGGCCATCTGCCCAAGATTATTGAACAACTTTATGGAAGCCCATTTTCACTAGAGTAGCTACACTATATATAGATCTGTGGACAACCCTTCAAATGAGTGGATTCGGCTATTTCAGCCTCACCCGTTGCTGACAGGTGTATAAACTCGAGCACACCGCAATGCAATCTCCACAGACAAACATTGGCAGTAGAATGACCTTTACTGAAGAGCTCAGTGACCTTCAAAGTGGCACTGTCATAGGATGCCACTTTTCCAACAAGTCAGTAGGTCAAATTTCTGCCCTGCTAGAGCTGCCCCAGTCAACTGTCAGTGCTGTTCTTATGAAGTGTGAAAAAATCTAGGAGCAACAATGGCTCAGCTGTGAAGTGGTAGTCCACAAAAGGTCACAGAACGGGACCGCTGAAGCTCGTAGCGTGTGAAAGATCATCTGTCCTCGGTTGCAAAGCTCACTACCCAGTTCCAAACTGCCTCTGGAAGAAATGTCAGCACAATAACTGTTCGTCGGGAGCTTCCTGAAAAGGGTTTCCATGGCCCAGCTGCCGCACACAAGCCTAAGATCACCATGCGCAATGCCAAGCGTCGGCTGGAGTGGTGTGAAGCTCGCTGGCATTGGACTCTGGTACAGTGGAAACGCATTCTCTGGAGTGATGAATCACGCTTCACCGTCTGGCAGTCTGATATACGAATCTGGGTTTGGCGGATGCCAGGAGTCGCTACTTGTCCCAATTCATAGTGCCAGCTGTAAAGTTTTTGGTGGAGGAGGAATAATGTTCTGGGGCTGTTTTTCATGGTTTGTACTAGGCCCCTTAGTTCCAGTGAAGGGAGATCTTAATTGCTAAAGCATACAATGACATTCTAGATGATTCTGTGCTTCCGAATTTGTGGCAACAGTTTTGGGGAAGGCCCTTTCCTGTTTCAAAATGACAATGCCCCCCCGTGCACAAAGCGAGGTCTATACAGAAAGGGTTTGTCGAGATTGGTGTGGAAGAACTTGACTGGCCTGCACATAGCCCTGACCTCAACCCTTTCGAACACCTTTTGGTTGAATTGGAACGCCGACTGCGAGCCAGGCCTAATCGCCCAACATCAGTGCCCGATCTCACAAATGCTCTTGTGGCTGAATAGAATAGAAGCAAGTCCCCGCAGCAATGTTCTAACATCTAGTAGAACACCTTCCCAGAATAGTGGAGGCTGTAATAGTATCACAGGGGGGGACCAACTCCATATTAATGCCCATGATTTTGGTATTCATTACTTGATCATTTAGGGATCTGTATTTCTCCCCAAATGCATAATTTCAATAGATATCCTGACGTGTGTCATCATTTCAATAGATATCCTGACATAGCAGCAAAAGGGGGGGAAAACTCCATATTAATGCCCATGAGTTTGGAATTAGACGTTTGACAAGCAGGTGTCGACATACTTTTGGTCATGTAGTGTACCTTTAAAAAATATATATATTTTTAAAGTAGGGATGTGGATCAGAAAACCAGTCAGTATCTGTTATGATCACCATTTGTCTCAAGCATGTCCTTTACATATGATCAGGCTGTTGATTGTGGAATGTTGTCCCACTCCTCTTCAATGGCTGTGCGAAGTTGCTGGATATTGGCAGGAACTGGACCACTGTCGTACACGTCGAGCCAATGTCAATGTACATTCAAATTGCCGTTGATAAAAATGCAATTGTTCGTTATCTGTATCTGACGCTTGCCCAATGTCACAACCCCGCTGCCACCATGGGGCATTCTGTCCACAACGTTGACATCCGCAAACCGCTCGCTCACACGACGCCATACACGCTTTCTGCCATCTGCCTGGTACAGTTGAAACCCGGGATTCAAACATTGAGCACACTTCTCCAGTGGCCCACTGAAGTCTGTTACAACACCGAACTACAGTCAGGTCAAGACCCTGGTGAGGACGATGCACACACAGATGAGCTTCTCTGCGGCGGTTTCTGACAGTTTGTGCAGAAATTGTTCGGTTGTGGAAAAACCACAGTTTCAACAGCTGTCTGGGTGACTGGCCTCAGACGATCACGCTGGTGATGAAGCTGGATGTGTAGATCCTGGGCTGGCTTGGTTACACATGGTCTGCGGTTGTGAGGCCGGTTGGGCACACTGCCATGTTTTCTAAAATGAAGTTGAAGACTGTTTATTGTAGAGAAATTAACATTTAATTCTCTAACAGCTGTTATGGACTTTCTGCCCGTCATCATGACAATTGCAAGTTCCCTCAACTTGAGACATCTGTGGCATTGTGCTCTGTGACAAAACTGCACATTTTAGAGTGACATTTTTACTGTCCCCAGCACAAGGTGCACCTCTGTAATGATCATGCTGTATGATCAGCTTCTTGATATGCCACACCTGTCAGGTGGATGGATTATGTTAAATTTTTACTGTCCCCAGCACAAGGTGCACCTCTGTAATGATCATGCTGTATGATCAGCTTCTTGATATGCCACACCTGTCAGGTGGATGGATTATGTTGCTTTTTTACTGTCCCCAGCACAAGGTGCACCTCTGTAATGATCATGCTGTTTAATCAGCTTCTTGATATGCCACACCTGTCAGGTGGATTGATTATGTTGCGTTTTATATTTTTGTTCAAAAAGCTTAAAGACAAATACGGCTACTTTTGCTGTTATTCTGGATCCATTGTTTGATGTGACAGTGTTTAGCCGTAGATGGATAGCTAGCAAGCAAGGGATAAGAGGGATGCCAGCCAGCATGGCAATTGGCAACGGGACCTTTTTAAAACAAACTACTGGGTTGCGTCCATAGATGGAGAACAAAAAATATTCACGATTGGGGCACATCTCTAGCAACCTAAATGCCATGGGTAGCACCCCTAGATTATTTGTCAGGACTATATCTCATGGAGGGATGAAATGGTATGAAATCATTTCTTTAAAATAATGTTTAAGGAAAAATATATCAGTCATTATTTGAATATGTTGCTAACCTGTCGTTTAGAAGTGATAATGCCTTGGAAGCCAGTGTTTTGGAGGATATATTGGCATGGTTGGGGTGGCGCTAGACAGAACACCTGTGCTAAAATATATCCTCCAAACACCGGCTACTCTGGTATTATCACTTAAATATCATACCCCCAAGACATGCTAACCTCTCACCCTTACAATAACAGGAGAGGTTAGCATTATATATATATCATACCCCCAAGACATGCTAACCTCTCACCATTACAATAACAGGAGAGGTTAGCATTATATACAAATCATACCCCCAAGACATGCTAACCTCTCACCATTACAATAACAAGATAGGTTAGCATTATATATATCATACACCCAAGACATGCTAACCTCTCACCATTACAATAACAGGAGAGGTTAACATTATATATATCATACACCCAAGACATGCTAACCTCTCACCATTACAATAACAAGATAGGTTAACATTATATATATATATATTATACCCCCAAGCCATGCTAACCTCTCACCATTACAATAACAAGATAGGTTAACATTATATATATCATACACCCAAGACATGCTAACCTCTCACCATTACAATAACAGGAGAGGTTAGCATTATATATATATCATACCCCCAAGACATGCTAACCTCTCACCATTACAATAACAGGAGAGTTTAGCATTATATATATATCATACTCTCAAGACATGCTAACCTCACCATTACAATAACAGGAGAGTTTAGCATTATATATATATATATTATACCCCCAAGACATGCTAACCTCTCACCATTATAGTAACAGGAGAGGTTAGCATTATATATATATATATTATACCCCCAAGCCATGCTAACCTCTCACCATTACAATAACAGGAGATGTTAGCATTTGGTATTTTCACTTTAACACTACAGCCACTCTGTGATGACGCACTCTGCTGTTCAATATTTACATTTCAGCCATTTAGCAGACTCTCTGATCCAGAGAGACTTACGGTACTGAGTCATTTAGCAGACTCTCTGATCCAGAGAGACTTACATTACTGAGCCATTTAGCAGACTCTCTGATCCAGAGAGACTTACATTACTAAGTCATTTAGCAGACTCTCTGATCCAGATACTTACTGTACTGAGTCATTTAGCAGACTCTCTGATCCAGAGACTTACTGTACTGAGTCATTTAGCAGACTCTGATCCAGAGAGTTACAGTACTGAGTCATTTAGCAGACCCTCTGATCCAGAGACTTACAGTACTGAGTCATTTAGCAGACTCTCTGATCCAGAGAGACTTGCAGTACTGAGTCATTTAGCAGACTCTCTGATCCAGAGAGACTTGCAGTACTGAGTCATTTAGCAGACTCTCTGATCCAGAGAGACTTGCAGTACTGAGTCATTTAGCAGACTCTCTGATCCAGATACTTACAGTACTGAGTCATTTAGCAGACTCTCTGGTCCAGATACTTACAGTACTGAGTCATTTAGCAGACCCTCTAATCCAGATACTTACTGTACTGAGTCATTTAGCAGACCCTCTGATCCAGAGACTTACTGTACTGAGTCATTTAGCAGACCCTCTGATCCAGAGACTTACTGTACTGAGTCATTTAGCAGACTCTCTGATCCAGAGAGACTTACATTACTGAGTCATTTAGCAGACCCTCTGATCCAGAGACTTACTGTACTGAGTCATTTAGCAGACTCCCAAAGTTGTGGCAAAATGGCTTAACCACTCTGGGATATTCAGGACGGTAGCCAGTGAAAGTGCAGGGTGCCAAATTCAAAACAACATTACATTTACATTTAACATTACATTACATTTAAGTCATTTAGCAGACGCTCTTATCCAGAGCGACTTACAACAACCAATCTCATAATTAAAATTCCTCAAGCATACAAGTATTTTACACCATTTTAAAGATAAAATTCTTGTTAATCCAGCCACAGTGTCTTATTTCAAAAATAATTTGCAGCGAAAGCACCACAAACGATTATGTTAGGTCACCACCAAGTCACAGAAAAATACAGCCATTTTCCAGCCAAAGAGTGGAGTCACAAAAAGCAGAAATATAGATAAAATGAATCACTAACCTTTGATGATCTTCATCAGATGACACTCACAGGACTTCATGTTACACAATACATGTGTGTTTTGTTCGATAAAGTGGATATTAATATCCAGAAATCTCATTTTACATTGGCGTGTTATGTTCAGTAGTTCCAAAACATGCAGTGATTTTGCAGAGAGCCACATCAATTCACAGAAATACTCATAATAAACATTGATAAAAGATACAACTATTATACATGGAACTTTAGATAAACTTCTCCTTAATGCAACCGCTGTGTCAGATTTCAAAAAAACTTTACCGAAAAAGTATAATCTGAGAACGGCGCAAACCAGCCAGAGAAATGTCCGCCATGTTGGGTAGTCAACATTAGTCAGAAATAGCATTATAAATATTCACTTAACTTTGATCTTCATCAGAATGCACTCCCAGGAATCCCAGTTCCACAATAAATGTTTATGTCCAAATAGCTACTTTTGTTAGCGCGTTTTGTAAACAAATCCAAAGTTATGAAGCGCGTTCACTAGGAGCAGACGAAATGTCAAAAAGTTCCATTACAATCCGTAGAAACATGTCAAACGATGTATAGAATCAATCTTTAGGATGTTTTTAACATAAATCTTCAATAATGTTCCAACCGGAGAATTCTTTTTTTCTGTAGAGAACCAATGGAATGGGAGCTAACTCATGACCACGCGTCACGAGCCCGTGGCACTCTGCCAGGCCACTGACTCAAACAGCTCTTATGAGCCCCTCCTTTATAGTAGAATCCTCAAACAAGTTCTAAAGACAATTGACATATAGTGGAAGCCTTAGGAAGTGCAACATAACCAATATCCCACTGTATCTTCAATAGGAGCTGAGTTGAAAAACTACAAACCTCAGATTTCCCACTTCCTGGTTGGATTTTTTTCTCAGGTTTTCGCCTGCCATATGAGTTCTGGTATACTCACAGACATCATTCAAACAGTTTTAGAAATGCATATTCTAGCTTTTATGGCCAAGTAGCAGAAGGTTTACTTTGGGCACCTTGTTCATCCAAGCTACTCAATACTACACCCCCCCGTCACCAAGAAGTTAAAGGAAAACAAAGTCATGGTATTGGAAGGAGGAGGAGCAGTCCCCCTTACTGCTCCGTAACCAAGCACCAGGGTCTTGAAGATGATGCATTTTATTGAGGGGATCTAGTCTAGATTAAACCTTGTAGAAGACAGCTTTATCATGGAGAGCAGTTATTCCCATAAAGGGAACACTAAAATATCACATCCTAGATCTGAATGAATGAAATATTCTTATTAAATACTTTTTTATTTACATAGTTGAATGTGCTGACAACAATCACACAAAATTATCAATGGAAATCAAATTTATCAACCCATGGAGGTCTGGATTTGGAGTCGCACTCAAAATTCAGTTCCCCCTTACTGCTCCGTAACCAAGCACCAGGGTCTTGAAGATGAGTCATTTTATTGAGGGATTAAAACTTGTAGAAGACATGTTTATCATGTAGAGCAGTTATTCCCCAACGGGTATATATATCTTCACATTTCCCAAAATGGATGACACAAACAACTGGATTTGTTATCCCTTTCATGCCCTGCCTCCAGTCCACTGACTGATGTCTGAACGAAGGAGCCTCATCGAAATTGCAACAAGCGGTTCTGTGAAAATGTAATTGAATCAGAAGCCACTGACAGATTTCTGGATTGGGCTGCGCTCCGAGTATCCTGCCAGATTTCTGGATTGGGCTGCGCTCCGAGTATCCTGCCAGATTTCTGGATTGGGCTGCACTCCGAGTATCCTGCCAGATTTCTGGATTGGGCTGTGCTTCGAGTATCCTGCCTTGGCAAACCGCACTGTTCAGACACTGATGCCCTTTGCAACCACGTACCTATGTGAGAGTGGATTCCCTGCCCTCACGAGCACGATAACTAAATACAGGCACAGACTGTGTGTGGAAAATGATTTTAAGACTGTGACTCTCTCCAATACAACCCAACATTGCAGAGTTATGTGCATCCTTTCAAGCACAGCCTTGTCATTAATCTGTGGTGAGTTACTCACAAGTTTTGATGAACAAATAAAGTTTTCTATGTGAGATGGCTAAATAAAGTACAACATTATTGATTATTATTATTTGTGCCCTGGTCCTATAACAGCTCTTTGTCACTTCCCACGAGCCGGGTTGCGACAAACTCATTCTTATGTTTAATAAATGTATATAGTGTGTGTGGCAGGCTTACAATGATTTGAGAGTTTGAAAAACATTTGAGACTGTGCTGACCCTGGTGCTAATAGGAGGATTCGCAGCTAGAGGTCAAATGTTTTGAAGGGGTACGAGACTATAAAACATTTAGGAACCACTGATGTAGAGGTTTCTTGCAGGTCTCTCCGTGTAACCAAATATTCTGTTTTTCTTCAGCAGGTGAAAGACCAGACTCTCACAGAGGGAAAAGTCCTTCAGGGGAACCAGACCCACAGAAGACCAAACCAGCAAGACCACACCACTGCTCCCAGTGTGGAAAGTGTTTTAGACACTCGGGGAACCTGAAAACGCATGAGATGATACATACAGGAGAGAAGCCATATCAATGCTCCCAGTGTGGAAAGGGTTTTAGACTCTCAGGGCATCTAAAAGTGCATGAAAGAACACACACTGGAGAGAAGCCATATCTATGCTCCCAGTGTGGAAAGGGTTTTGGACACTCGGGTAATCTAAAACTGCATGAAAGAACACACACTGGGAAGAAGCCATATCTATGCTCCCAGTGTGGAAAAGAATTTTTCTCATCTGGGGACCTGAAAAAACATGAGAGAACGCACTTAGTAGAGAGGCCTTTCCAATGTGACCAATGTGGAAAGAGATTTATTCAGTCAGCGCATCTGAGAGATCACGAGAGAATACACCCAGGAGAACAACCATTCCACTGCTCCTTGTGTGGGAAAAGTTTTACCCATTCATGGAACCTGAAAATGCATGAGATGACACACACAGGAGGGAAGCCTTTCAGCTGCTCCCAGTGTGGAAAAAGTTTTAGCCAGTTAGGGACCTTGAAAACGCATGAAATGACACACACATGAGAAGGAGAGAAGCCTTTTCACTGCTCCCAGTGCGGAGAGGTTTACTTGGTTATGGAATCTGAAAACGCATGAGAGAACACACACAGGGGAGAAGCCCTTCCACTGCTCAGACTATGGAAATAGATTTACTCAGCTAGGCTACCTGAAATCACATGAGTGGACACACACTGTGGAAAAGTTTTACCTGGTTAGGGAACCTGAAAATGCATAAGATGACACACACAGGAGAGCTGCCTTTCCACTGCTCCCAGTGTGGAAAGAGTTTTAGAAATGCAGGGAACCTGAAAGTGCATGAAAGAGGACACTATGGAGAGAAGCCTTTCAATGCTCCCAGTGTGGAAATACATTTTCCCTGTCAGAGGACCCGAAGTCACATGAGAGAATACAGGTGCTGTGTTCTGACTTATATTTTTTACTTAAGGAATTGTGTTTTGTGTTTATGCCACATATCAATGTATACGAAAGCTTACTCAAAAACAGGGTTACTTTTGTTTTTCTTTAAGACATGATAATATCTCAAATCAAAATATATATTTTTAAATGTGTATTGATTATGAAGTTTAGATTTGAATATTGGTATTTAAAAATGTAAATTATTATATAGATGAATTAGAATGTACATTTCTAGATTCTAACCTTGAAACCTATTGGATATGATATGATTTGGATATTACTAAAGACATTTGATTGGATGCATGATTTGGATATTACTAAAGACATTTGATTGGATATGATATGATTTGGATATTACTAAAGACATTTGATTGGATATGATATGATTTGGATATTACTAAAGACATTTGATTGGATATATGATTTGGATATTACTAAAGACATTTGATTGGATGCATGATTTGGATATTGCAAAGTGTAAATGATTAGATCAGGATCAAAACTGGTGGAGAAACAAAAATAGCATCAATAGGTAAGTATACCGGTTCCATTTGAGTACCAGGATGTTGACAGAGGTTTTTTTTAGGGGGGGGGGTGTGGGTCTTGGATGGTTGGTGGCCTGGCGTTTGGGACCTTGGGCCGGTGGCCCGAGAGGTTGCTGGTTTGGGTCCCTGATTCGACTGGGTGTGAGATCTGTCAATTTGCCCCTTGGCGTGGCGCTTGACCCTAGTTACTGTTGTGGATCGCTTTGGATGGGATTGGCTGCTAGATGACTGAATGCAATGTAAATATTGAGTGGCTTCACTGCAGGTAGATTTGTATGACTTTTTTTTTCAAATTCAATAAAATAAAAAAATGTAACGTGCATTTCTTACACTTCATATGTTTGTCATTCAGCAGATGCTTATCAAATCACATTTTACTGGTCACATACACATATTTAGCAGATGTTATTGTGGGTGTAGTAAAATGCTTGTGTTTCTAGCTCCAACAGTGCAGTAATATCTAACAATTTACATCAATACACATCTAAAAGAATGGGATATATAAATATTAGGACTAGCAATGTCAGAGTGGCTGGCATTGACTAAATACAGTAGAATAGAATACAGTAAATACATATGAGATGAGTAAAGCATGGACTAAATACAGTAGAATAGAATACAGTAAATACATATGAGATGAGTAAAGCATGGACTAAATACAGTAGAATAGAATACAGTATATACATATGAGATGAGGAAAGCATTGACTAAATACAGTAGAATAGAATACAGTAAATACATATGAGATGAGTAAAGCATTGACTAAATACAGTAGAATAGAATACAGTAAATACATATGAGATGAGGAAAGCATTGACTAAATACAGTAGAATAGAATACAGTATGTAAACATTATTAAAGTGGCCAATGATTCCATGTCTATGTATATAGGGCAGCAGCCTCTAAGGTGCAGGGTTGAGTATCTGGGTGGTAGCCGGCTAGTGATGGCTATTTAACAGTCTGATGGCCTTGAGATAGAAGCTGTTTTAGAAGTCTCTCGGTTCCAGCTTTGATGCATCTGTACTGACATCGACATTCTGGATGATAGCGGGGTGAACAGGCAGTGGCTCGGGTGGTTGATGATATTTTTGGCCTTCCTGTGACATCGGGTGCTGTAGGTGCCCTGGAGGGCAGGCAATGTTCCCCCTGTGATGCGTTGGGTAGACCATACCACCCTCTAGAGAGCTCTGTGGTTGCGGGCAGTGCAGTTGCCGTACCAGGCGGTGCTACAGACAGGATGCTCTCGATGGTGCATCTGTAAAAGTTTGAGGGTCTTAGGGGTCATGCCGAATTTCTTCAGCCTCCTGAGGTTGAAGAGGCGCTGCTGTGCCTTCACCACGCTGTGTTTTGTTGAGGGAGAGGTTATTTTCCTGGCACCACTCTGCCAGGGCCCTCACTTCCTCCCTGTAGGCTGTCTCGTTATTGTTGGGAATCAGGCCTATTACTGTTGTGTTGTCTGCAAACTTGATGATTTGAGTTAGAGGTGTGCATGGCCACGCAGTCATGGGTGAACAGGAGGGGGCTGAGCACACACCCTTGTGGGGCCCCTGTGTTGAGGGCCCCTGTGTTGAGGATCAGCGGTGAAGGTGTTGTTTCCTACCTTCACCACCTGCGGGCGGCCTGTCAGGAAGTCCAGGACCTAGTTACACAGGGCGGGGTTCAGACCCAGGGCCTCGAGCTTAGTGATGAGCTCGGAGGGTACTATGGTGTTGAATGCCGAGCTGTAGTCAATGAAACAGCGTTCTGACGTAGGTATTCCTTTTGTCCGGACGGGATAAGGCAGTGTGATGGCGATTGCATCGTCTGTGGATCTATTGGGGCGGAATCCAGATCGACCTACAGTACTGAGTGCAGACATTTTTGTACTGGTCCCCCGTGGGAATCAAACTCACAACCCGGGTGTTGCAAGCACCACAATCTACCAACTGAGCCCCATGGAACCATTGATTCTAACCTTGAAACCTCTTTCATTTTGTCATTAAGTTAATTTGTGTACTAGTCCATCAAGTTAAAAGAGTATAAAAATGAAATGACATTGTTCTGATGACATTGATAAGATGTTGACATGAAAAACATGGACCACCACATGAATTTTCACATTAGCATTATTCCACCATGTCAGAGAACTCGGGTGCTGATTGTAAAAAGGATTTGATTAATGCAACATATTTGTATCTGGAAAAAATACATTCAATATTTTATGTATTCACCTGGAATTGGAAAAAACATTCCAGGTGAAAAAGCAATTCAGGTGAAGCTGGTTGAGAGAATGCAAAGAGTGTGCAAAGCTGTCATCAAGGAAAAAGGTGGCTACTTGGAAAAATCTCAAATATATTTTGATTTGATGAGCACTTTTTTTTGGTTACTACATGATTCCATATGTGTTATTTCATAGTTTTGATGTCTTCACAATTATTCCACAATGTAGAAAATAGTACAAAATAAAGAAAAACCCTTGAATGAGTAGGTGTGTCCAAACTTTTGACTGTACATATTACCTCAATCACCTCTACGTGGTACCTCAGCACATTGACCCGGTACCAGTACTCCTTGTCTATAGCCTCGTTACTACCTGGTACCTCAGCACATTGACCCGGTACCAGTACTCCTTGTCTATAGCCTCGTTACTACCTGGTACCTCAGCACATTGACCCGGTACCGGTACTCCTTGTCTATAGCCTCGTTACTACCTGGTACCTCAGAACATTGACCCGGTACCGGTACTCCTTGTCTATAGCCTAGTTACTACCTGGTACCTCAGCACATTGACCCGGTACCAGTACTCCTTGTCTATAGCCTCGTTACTACCTGGTACCTCAGCACATTGACCCGGTACCCGGTACTCCTTGTATATAGCCTCGTTACTACCTGGTACCAGTACTCCTTGTCTATAGCCTCGTTACTACCTGGTACCTCAGCACATTGACCCGGTACCAGTACTCCTTGTCTATAGCCTCGTTACTACCTGGTACCTCAGCACATTGACCCGGTACCAGTACTCCTTGTCTATAGCCTCGTTACTACCTGGTACCTCAGCACATTGACCCGGTACCAGTACTCCTTGTCTATAGCCTCGTTACTACCTGGTACCTCAGCACATTGACCCGGTACCAGTACTCCTTGTCTATAGCCTCGTTACTACCTGGTACCAGTACTCCTTGTCTATAGCCTCGTTACTACCTGGTACCTCAGCACATTGACCCGGTACCAGTACTCCTTGTCTATAGCCTCGTTACTACCTGGTACCAGTACTCCTTGTCTATAGCCTCGTTACTACCTGGTACCAGTACCCCTTGTCTATAGCCTCGTTACTACCTGGTACCTCAGCACATTGTACCGGAACCCGAAAGAACATGAGGATACACACGGGAGAGAAGCCTTGCAACTGCTCTCATTCCAGTGTGGAATGAGATTTACCGGATTAAAAACCCTGAAACTTCATCAAAGAACACACAGGAGAGAAGCCTTACCACTGAGAGTGTGTTTTTGTTCATCCCCCATTGTACAGAATGTAATCAAAAATACAGTTTGTTATTTTTATATTTTAAAACAAATTGAATATGTTGGTTTAAAGCTACAATGTAACTTTATGGGCGACCAAATTCACATATTCAGAAATATGAGTTATGGATCTTACATTCTCGTCAAAGGCAAGTCGAAAAAGCGGTATATCTGTTCTGTTTGCGCTATTTCTTTGCTTCCTGTTCTGAAGTTTTTAGTTTTTGTTTCTTTTACTTTCGGGTTTTGTACACCAGTTTCAAACATCTGAAAATATAATATTTTTGGTTATGGAAAATATATGTAACAGCGGTTTTGATGGTACAATGATTCTCTAAACCAGGGGTACTCCACTACTATTTCAGAAGGTCCAGTGGCACTAATCTCCTCGGTGGCCAAAAGGTCCGGATGGATATCGTCCTTTATCGGGCGCTGTGGTACAGCGAAGTAACAAACATATTTGTCTACGACTTAGCAAACGTGTTGTTCAATAAAATGTACATTAAATACATTAAATGAGACGAAGAACCATGAATGAATTGCACACTTCTTTCTATTGCTAATAAGCGAGTACCTTGGTTCACTTCTTTCTAACATTACTGAAGAACGAAAGTGGTTGCATACGCAAAAAAAAGTGCACTGTGAACTATTAGACATGGGCCGTTGAATTAAGCTTGAAGCCATCAGCTTCTGTGTGAAATCTACGTGGTTGGGAACATCTTTGTCTCCCTGCGTTTGCACGAGAAGATTGGGGAAGTGGCCAATTGCTAATACGCGAGTACCTTGGTTCTAACCCTAGGTATTGCTAATAAGCCAGTACCTTGCTTCTAACCCTAGATATTGCTAATAAGCCTGTACCTTGGTTCTAACCCTAGGTATTGCTAATAAGCCTGTACCTTGGTTCTAACCCTAGGTATTGCTAATAAGCGAGTACCTTGGTTCTAACCCTAGGTACTGCTAATAGTCCAGTACCTTGGTTCTAACCCTAGGTACTGCTAATAGTCCTGTACCTTGGTTCTAACCCTAGGTACTGCTAATAGTCCTGTACCTTGCTTCTAACCCTAGGTACTGCTAATAGTCCAGTACCTTGGTTCTAACCCTAGGTACTGCTAATAGTCCTGTACCTTGGTTCTAACCCTAGGTACTGCTAATAGTCCTGTACCTTGGTTCTAACCCTAGGTACTGCTAATAGTCCTGTACCTTGGTCCTAACCCTAGGTACTCTTTAATAATGTTGACATATCTTGCTTTACTCACCTCATACTGTATTTTATACCATCTATTGCATCTTGCCCATGCCGCTCTGTCTCATCCATATATTTATGGGCGGCAGGTAGCCTAGTGGTTAGAGCGTTGGACTAGTAACCCAGGTGTAAGTGGGCGACAGGTAGCCTAGTGGTTAGAGCGTTGGACTAGTAACCCAGGTGTCAGTGGGTGACAGGTAGCCTAGTGGTTAGAGCGTTGGACTAGTAACCCAGGTGTCAGTGGGTGGCAGGTAGCCTAGTGGTTAGAGCCTTGGACTAGTAACCCAGGTGTAAGTGGGCGACAGGTAGCCTAGTGGTTAGAGCGTTGGACTAGTAACCCAGGTGTCAGTGGGCGGCAGGTAGCCTAGTGGTTAGAGCGTTGGACTAGTAACCCAGGTATAAGTGGGCGGCAGGTAGCCTAGTGGTTAGAGCGTTGGACTAGTAACCAAAAGGTTGCAAGATCGAATAATCGAGCTGACAAGGTAAAAATGTGTCATTCTGCCCCTGAACAAGGCAGTGAACCTTAACTTGCCAAGTTAAATAAAGGTAAAAATAAGTTTATATATTCTTATTCCTTTCCTTAGATTTGGGTGTATTGGGTAGTTGTTGTGGAATTGTTAGATATTACTTGTTAGATGTTGCTGCACTGTCGGGAACTAGAAGCACAAGCATTTTCGCTACACTCGCAATAAATATCTGCTAAACATGTGAATGTGACCAATAAAATTAGATTAGAATTTCTTTGGCTTTTATTTATTTTAAATCTAGGAACCTTTAGCCACTACAGTACTAGTCGTAAAAACTGTTGACATTAAAAACAGTCACTACCTCATGAATGTTCCATCAGTATTGTAATGACCTGACTAAATCATAAATGAACAATTGTCCAGACAGAGGCTTGAGTTTGCGAGTTGACGGTTTATTAAACCAACTTTACACAGGCTACTGTTTGGGCCGTAGCACACGCCAAATAGATGACAGATAACCCACAAGCCAATTGTGACCTTCTCTTGTGAAGCCCAGACGTAAGAGAGAGAGAACAAAGGCTGAACCTGGTCTTAACTTCCAATGCTCCACCCCCCTGCCCAACCCCCCTCCACGCCACTCCGCCAACCACCAGGATGCCCAGCATCAGAACATTCCAGGCATTCCCGTGATTGGCAGATAGCAGGTTGATTGACATGTCGGACCCCGCGAACACCGGGTACTGGTCAGTACAACACAACCACCTCCTAGCCTAACACATAACACACAGCTGTCTGTGCGGGTCGCTACAGTATTATTAAAACAGTCACCACCTCATGAATGTTCCATCAGTATTATTAAAACAGTCACCACCTCATGAATGTTCCATCAGTATCATTAAAACAGTCACTACCTCATGAATGTTCCATCAGTATTATTAAAACAGTCACCACCTCATGAATGTTCCATCAGTATTATTAAAACAGTCACTACCTCATGAATGTTCCATCAGTATTATTAAAACAGTCACCACCTCATGAATGTTCCATCAGTATTATTAAAACACTCACTACCTCATGAATGTTCCATCAGTATTATTAAAACACTCACTACCTCATGAATGTTCCATCAGTATTATTAAAACAGTCACTACCTCATGAATGTTCCATCAGTATTATTAAAACAGTCACTACCTCATGAATGTTCCATCAGTATTATTAAAACAGTCACTACCTCATGAATTATCCATCAGTATTAAAACACTCACTACCTCATGAATGTTCCATCAGTATTATTAAAACAGTCACTACCTCATGAATGTTCCATCAGTATTATTAAAACAGTCACCACCTAATGAATGTTCCATCAGTATTATTAAAACAGTCACTACCTCATGAATGACCCCATCAGTATTAAAACAGTCACTACCTCATGAATGTTCCATCAGTATTATTAAAACAGTCACTACCTCGTGAATTTTCCATCAGTATTATTAAAACAGTCACTACCTCATGAATTATCCATCAGTATTAAAACACTCACTACCTCATGAATTTTCCATCAGTATTATTAAAACAGTCACTACCTCATGAATGTTCCATCAGTATTATTACAACAGTCACTACCTCATGAATTATCCATCAGTATTAAAACACTCACTACCTCATGAATTTTCCATCAGTATTATTAAAACAGTCACTACCTCATGAATGTTCCATCAGTATTATTAAAACAGTCACTACCTCATGAATGTTCCATCAGTATTATTAAAACAGTCACTACCTCATGAATGTTCCATCAGTATTATTCCACCATGTCAGAGAATACAGGAGGTGATTGAAAAAAGGATCATGTAACATCTGTTTATCTGAGTAAAAATTAATAATACGCTGTGTAGTAGATGTTCTGACTTCTCACTCATATTTCTTTTTTGAACTAATCAATCAACACATGGTTTCCTTCGTAATTCTTTACGTAATATTATTCTTTAAATGAAGAAAAAATAAACATTTTCCTCTACTGCTTTACCAACTCCAATCAACAGATGGCGATATGCGTATTTCATGCGCTGTTGCTAGTGTGACGTATATTCTAGTGGACGAGACGCTTCTTCAACGAGAACAACACGGCTAGTGATTCAACCAGCTAACTGTTAGGTATCTTGCTAGCCAACATACAACCGGAACATTTACGTTTTTTTAGACCGTTTCGGGGAGTTAAAAATGCATGTATGTCGTATCCACTAGTTATCCCTTAATTTTCATGTCTACATTTTTATTAGTCAACTAGCTGTCTGGTTAAGTTAGCAGTAGCCTAGTCGCTAATGATATTTAGCTAACGTTACCTCGCTAACAACCCTGACCATGAGCTCACTAACATACTCCCCCCCTGCTGAAGAAGAAGATGTCTGCCGGACAGAGAAAGAGAAGGAAGATGAGGCTGTAGAGGTTGAGGCTGTTACAGTGAAAGAAGAAGACGTTTTTGTGAAAGAGGAGGAGGATGTTACTGTGAAAGAAGAGGAGGAAGATAAAAATGACGATGCTGTGTTGGGCGTGAAAGAGGAAGAGGAGGAGATGACTATCACAGTGAAAGAAGAGGAAGACGTTTTTGAGGTGAAGGAGGGGGAGATTACTGTCACATTGGAGGAGGAAGAGGAGGAGGTTGGAGGTCTGATTAACACCCGTGAGTACTATCTATCACTTGAAACATTGTTTAAACTATTAACTTGGGTCTGTCTGGAAGTTTGCTCTAGCAAGCTTGCAACATTGTATAAAAGATTCTGAGATTCTGATTCTGAGCCCCTCAGAGTTTCCAGCGCCAAAGTTCCACAGCTGTAAAGCTATTTGCATAAGGGATAAGAAGCAGTGCTTGACTTGGGCAGGAGCTTATCGGACCCGAGTACCGGCACCTACAATGTTCTACTGCTTGATCTCCTGTTCCTCTCATAGAATATTAGCTGTAAAGTATTGTAGAGCTCCTGCACCTACATATAAACAGTACCAGCACCGAAAATGAGTACCAGGAAACTATTTCAGCCCAAGTCAAACACTGATAAGAAGTAATCAGGTCTATTTTATGACGTTTCCGCTAAATCAGAGCATTACA